>NW_025962001.1:0-67767 GCF_023159225.1 Perognathus longimembris pacificus | reverse complement strand
AGTACATTATCCTTTCCCCTGTGTAATTACCTTAACAAGCTCCACCTGTTTTTATTCTCCGAAGGTTTACTCCCTGATATAGAGCTGCCTACCCCCTTCCTAAGTGCAGGTCCTAAATGAGCTTTTTTCTCTGTTCCCTCACCACAATCCAGATTCTTTTGGGGAGTAACCAGTACAGTAACCATACCAGGAAGTACTTAATTTATTAAGCTACTGCTTTTCTTAATCTCAGTGGAGATATTTACTGATAAACAGCTCCCTACGCAGCATGTTCATGTCGTTCCTAAATGAGCTTTTATCTCTCTCCCCTCACCACAAATCAGATTCTTCTGAGGAGTTCCCAGTACATTATCCTTTCCCCTGTGTAATTACCTTAACAAGCTCCAGCTGTTTTTATTCTCAGAAGGTTTACTCCCTGATATACAGCTGCCTACCCCCTTGGTAAGTGCAGGTCCTAAATGAGCTTTTTTCTCTGTTCCCTCACCACAATCCAGATTCTTTTGGGGAGTTACCGGTACAGTAACCATACCAGGAAGTACTTAATTTATGAAGCTACTGCTTTTCTTAATCTCAGTGGAGATATTTACTGATAAACAGCTCCCTACGCAGCATGTTCATGTCGTTCCTAAATGAGCTTTTATCTCTCTCCCTTCACCACAAATCAGATTCTTCTGAGGAGTTCCCAGTACATTATCCTTTCCCCTGTGTAATTACCTAACAAGCTCCAGCTGTTTTTATTCTCAGAAGGTTTACTCCCTGATATACAGCTGCCTATCACCTTCGTAAGTGCAGGTCCTAAATGAGCTTTTTTCTCTGTTCCCTCACCACAATCCAGATTCTTTTGGGGAGTTATCAGTACAATAACCATACCAGGAAGTACTTAATTTATTAAACTACTGCTTTTCTTAATCTCAGTGGAGATATTTACTGATAAACACCTACCTACGCAGCATGTTCATGTCGTTCCTAAATGAGCTTTTATCTCTCTCCCCTCACCACGAATCAGATCCTTCTGAGGAGTTCCCAGTACATTATCCTTTCCCCTGTGTAATTACCTTAACAAGCTCCAGCTGTTTTTATTCTCAGAAGGTTTACTCCCTGATATACAGCTGCCTACCCCCTTCGTAAGTGCAGTTCCTAAATGAGCATTTTTCTCTGTTCCCTCACCACAATCCAGATTCTTTTGGGGAGTTACCAGTACAGTAACCATACCAGGAAGTACTTAATTTATTAAGCTACTGCTTTTCTTAATCTCAGTGGAGATATTTACTGATAAACAGCTCCCTACGCAGCATGTTCATGTCGTTCCTAAATGAGCTATTATCTCTCTCCCCTCACCACAAATCAGATTCTTCTGAGTAGTACCTAGTAAATTATCCTTTCCCCTGTGTAATTACCTTTACATGCTCCAGCTGTTTTTATTCTCAGAAGGTGTACTCCCTGATATACAGCTGCCGACCCCCTTCATAAATGAAGGTCCTAAATGAGCTTTTTTCTCTGTTCCCACACCACAATCCAGATTCTTTTGGGGAGTTACCAGTACAATAACCATACCAGGAAGTACTTAATTTATTAAGCTACTGCTTTTCTTAATCTCAGTGGAGATATTTACTGATAAACAGCTCCCTACGCAGCATGTTCATGTCGTTCCTAAATGAGCTTTTATCTCTCTCCCCTCACCACAAATCAGATTCTTCTGAGGAGTTCCCAGTACATTATCCTTTCCCCTGTGTAATTACCTTAACAAGCTCCACCTGTTTTTATTCTCCGAAGGTTTACTCCCTGATATACAGCTGCCTACCCCCTTCCTAACTGCAGGTCCTAAATGAGCTTTTTTCTCTGTTCCCTCACCACAATCCAGATTCTTTTGGGGAGTAACCAGTACAGTAACCATACCAGGAAGTACTTAATTTATTAAGCTACTGCTTTTCTTAATCTCAGTGGAGATATTTACTGATAAACAGCTCCCTACGCAGCATGTTCAGGTCGTTCCTAAATGAGCTTTTATCTCTCTCCCCTCACCACAAATCAGATTCTTCTGAGGAGTTGCCAGTACATTATTCTTTCCCCTGTGTAATTACCTTAACAAGCTCCAGCTGTTTTTATTCTCAGAAGGTTTACTCCCTGATATACAGCTGCCTACCCGCTTCGTAAGTGCAGGTCCTACATGAGCTTTTTTCTCTGTTCCCTCACCACAATCCAGATTCTTTTGGGGAGTTACCAGTACAGTAACCATACCAGGAAGTACTTAATTTATTAAGCTACTGCTTTGCTTAATCTCAGTGGAGATATTTACTGATAAACAGCTCCCTACACAGCATGTTCATGTCGTTCCTAAATGAGCTTTTATCTCTCTCCCCTCACCACAAATCAGATTCTTCTGAGGAGTTCCCAGTACATTATCCTTTCCCCTGTGTAATTACCTTAACAAGCTCCAGCTGTTTTTATTCTCTGAAGGTTTACTCCCTGATATACAGCTGCCTACCACCTTCGTAAGTGCAGGTCCTAAATGAGCTTTTTTCTCTGTTCCCTCACCACAATCCAGATTGTTTTGGGGAGTTACGAGTACAGTAACTATACCAGAAAGTACTTAATTTATTAAGCTACTGCTTTTCTTAATCTCAGTGGAGATATTTACTGATAAACAACTACCTACGCAGCATGTTCATGTCGTACCTAAATGAGCTTTTATCTCTCTCCCCTCACTACAAATCAGATTCTTCTGAGGAGTTCCCAGTACATTATCCTTTCCCCTGTGTAATTACCTTAACAAGCTCCAGCTGTTTTTATTCTCAGAAGGTTTACTCCCTCATATACAGCTGCCTACCCCCTTCGTAAGTGCATGTCCTAAATGAGCTTTTTTCTCTGTTCCCTCAACACAATCCAGATTCTTTTGGGGAGTTACCAGTACAGTAACCATACCAGGAAGTACTTAATTTATTAAGCTACTGCTTTCTTAATCTCAGTGGAGATATTTACTGATAAACAGCTACTACGCAGCATGTTCATGTCGTTCCTAAATGAGCTTTTATCTCTCTCCCCTCACCACAAATCAGATTCTTCTGAGGAGTTCCCAGTACATTATCCTTTCCCCAGTGTAATTACCTTAACAAGCTCCAGGTGTTTTTATTCTCAGAAGGTTTACTCCCTGATATACAGCTGCCTACCCCCTTCGTAAGTGCGGGTCATACATGAGCTTTTTTCTCTGTTCCCTCACCACAATCCAGATTCTTTTGGAGAGTTACCAGTACAGTAACCATACCAGGAAGTACTTAATTTATTAAGCTACTGCTTTTCTTAATCTCAGTGGAGATATTTACTGATTAACAGCTACCTACGCAGCATGTTCATGTCGTTCCTTGATTAGCTTTTATCTCTCTCTCCTCACCACAAATCAGATTCTTCTCAGGAGTTCCCAGTACATTATCCTTTCCCCTGTGTAATTACCTTAACAAGCTCCAGCTGTTTTTATTCTCAGAAGGTTTACTCCCTGATATACAGCTGCCTACCCCCTTCGTAAGTGCAGGTCCTAAATGAGCTCTTTTCTCTGTTCCCTCACCACAATCCAGATTCTTTTGGGGAGTTACCAGTACAGTAACCATACCAGGAAGTACTTAATTTATTAAGCTACTGCTTTTCTTAATCTCAGTGGAGATATTTACTGATAAACAGCTCCCTACGCAGCATGTTCATGTCGTTCCTAAATGAGCTATTATCTCTCTCCCCTCAACACAAATCAGATTCTTCTGAGTACTACCTAGTACATTATCCTTTCCCCTGTGTAATTACCTTTACATGCTCCAGCTGTTTTTATTCTCAGAAGGTGTACTCCCTGATATACAGCTGCCTACCCCCTTCATAAGTGAAGGTCCTAAATGAGCTTTTTTTCTCTGTTCCCAAACCACAATCCAGATTCTTTTGGGGAGTTACCAGTACAATAACCATACCAGGAAGTACTTAATTTATTAAGCTACTGCTTTTCTTAATCTCAGTGGAGATATTTACTGATAAACAGCTACCTATGCAGCATGTTCATGTCGTTCCTAAATGAGATTTTATCTGTCTCCCCTCACCACAAATCAGATTCTTCTGAGGAGTTCCCAGTACATTATCCTTTCCTCTGTGTAATTTCCTTAACAAGCTCCAGCTCTTTTTATTCTCAGAAGGTTTACTCCCTGATATACAGCTGCCTACCCCCTTCGTAAGTGCAGTTAATACATGAGCTTTTTTCTCTGTTCCCTCACCACAATCCAGATTCTTTTGGGGAGTTACCAGTAGAGTAACCATATCAGGAAGTACTTAATTTATTAAGCTACTGCTTTTCTTAATCTCAGTGGAGATATTTACTGACAAACAGCTACCTACGCAGCATGTGTTTGTCGTTCCTAAATGAGCTTTTATCTCTCTCCCCTCACCACCAATCTGATTCTTCTGAGGAGTTCCCAGTACATTATCCTTTCCCCTGTGTAATTACCTTAACAAGCTCCACCTGTTTTTATTCTCCGAAGGTTTACTCCCTGATATACAGCTGCCTACCCCCCTTCGTAAGTGCATGTCCTAAATGAGCTTTTTTCTCTGTTCCCTCACCACAATCCATATTCTTTTGGGGAGTTACCAGTACAGTAACCATACCAGGAAGTACTTAATTTATTAAGCTAATGCTTTTCTTAATCTCAGTGGAGATATTTACTGATAACCAGCTACCTACGTAGCATGTTCATGTCGTTCCTAAATGAGCTTTTATCTCTCTCCCCTCACCACAAATCAGATTCTTCTGAGGAGGTCCCAGTACATTATCCTTTCCCCTGTGTAATTACCTTAACAAGCTCCAGGTGTTTTTATTCTCAGAAGGTTTACTCCCTGATATACAGCTGCCTACCCCCTTTGTAAGTGTAGGTCCTAAATGAGCTTTTTTCTCTGTTCCCTCACCACAATCCAGATTCTTTTGGGGAGTTACCAGTACAGTAACCATACCAGGAAGTACTTAATTTATTAAGCTACTGCTTTTCTTAATCTCAGTGGAGATATTTACTGATAAACAGCTACCTACGCAGCATGTTCATGTCGTTCCTAAATGAGCTTTTATCTGTCTCCCCTCACCACAAATCAGATTCTTCTGAGGAGTTTCCAGTACATTATCCTTTCCCCTGTGTAATTACCTTAACAAGCTCCAGCTGGTTTTTTTCTCAGAAGGTTTACTCCCTGATATACAGCTGCCTACCCCCTTCGTAAGTGCAGGTCCTTAATGAGCTTTTTTCTCTGTTCCCTCACCACAATCCAGATTCTTTTGGGGAGATACCAGTACAGTAACCATACCAGGTAGTACTTAATTTATTAAGCTACTGCTTTGCTTAATCTCAGTGGAGATATTTACTGATAAACAGCTACCTACGCAGCATGTTCATGTCGTTCCTAAATGAGCTTTTATCTCTCTCCCCTCACCACAAATCAGATTCTTCTGAGGAGTTCCCAGTACATTATCCTTTCCCCTGTGTAATTACCTTAACAAGCTCCAGCTGTTTTTATTCTCAGAAGGTTTACTCCCTGATATACAGCTGCCTACCCCCTTCGAAACTGCAGGTCCTAAATGAGATTTTTTCTCTGTTCCCTCACCACAATCCAGATTCTTTTGGGGAGTTCCCATAGAGTAACCATTCCAGGGAGTACTTAATTTATTAAGCTACTGCTTTTCTTAATCTGAGTGGAGATATTTACTGATAAACAGCTACCTACGCAGCATGTTCATGTCGTTCCTAAATGAGCTTTTATCTCTCTCCCCTCACCACAAATCAGATTCTTCTGAATTGTTCCCAGTACATTATCATTTCCCCTGTGTAATTACCTTAACAAGCTCCAGCTGTTTTTATTCTCAGAAGGTTTACTCCCTGATATATAGCTGCCTACCCCCTTCGAAAGTCCAGGTCATAAATGAGCTTTTTTCTCTGTTTTTTCACCACAATCCAGATTCTTTTGGGGAGTTACCAGTACAGTAACCATACCAGGAAGTACTTAATTTATTAAGCTACTGCTTTTCTTAATCTCAGTGGAGATATTTACTGATAAACAGCTACCTACGCAGCATGTTCATGTCGTTCCTAAATGAGCTTTTATCTCTCTCCCCTCACCACAAATCAGATTCTTCTGAGGAGTTCCCAGTACATTGTCCTTTCCCCTGTGTAATTACCTTAACAAGCTCCAGCTGTTTTTATTCTCAGAAGGTTTACTCCCTGATATACAGCTGCCTACCCCCTTCGTAAGTGCAGCTCCTAAATGAGCTTTTTTCTCTATTCCCTCACCACAATCCAGATTCTTTTGGGGCGTTACCAGTACAGTAACCATACCAGGAAGTACATAATTTATTAAGATACTGCTGTTCTTAATATCAGTGGAGATATTTACTGATAAACAGCTACCTACGCAGCATGTTCATGTCGTTCCTAAATGAGCTTTTATCTCTCTACCCTCACCACAAATCAGATTCTTCTGAGAGTTCCCAGTACTTTATAATTTCCCCTGTGTAATTACCTTAACAAGCTCCAGCTGTTTTTATAAAGAGAAGGTTTACTCCCTGATATACAGCTGCCCACCCCCTTCGTCAGTGCAGGTCCTAAATGAGCTTTTTTCTCTGTTCCCTCACCACAATCCAGATTCTTTTGGGGAGTTACCAGTACAGTAACCATACCAGGAAGTACTTAATTTATTAAGCTACTGCTTTTCTTAATCTCAGTGGAGATATTTAGTGATAAACAGCTACCTACGCAGCATGTTCATGTCGTTCCTAATGAGCTTTTATCTCTCTCCCCTCACCACAAATCAGATTCTTCTGAGGAGTTCCCAGTACATTATCTTTTCCCCTGTGTAATTACCTTAACAAGCTCCAGCTGTTTTTATCCTCAGAAGGTTTACTCCCTGATATACATCTGCCTACCCCCTTCGTAAGTGCAGGTCCTAAATGAGCTTTTTTCTCTGTTCCCTCACCACAATCCAGATTCCTTTGGGGAGTTACCAGTACAGTATCCATACCAGGAAGTACTTAATTTATTAAGCTACTGCTTTTCTTAATCTCAGTGGAGATATTTACTGATAAACAGCTACCTACGTAGCATGTTCATGTCGTTCCTAAATGAGCTTTTATCTCTCTCCCTTCACCACAAATCAGATTCTTCTGAGGAGTTCCCAGTACTTTATCCTTTCCCATGTGTAATTACCTTAACAAGCTCCAGCTGTTTTTATCCTCAGGAGGTTTACGCCCTGATATACAGCTGACTCCCCCCTTCGTAAGTGAAGGTCTAAATGAGCTTTTTTCTCTGTTCCCTCACCACAATCCAGATTCTTTTGGGGAGTAACCAGTACAGTAACCATAGAAGGAAGTACTTAATTTATTAAGCTACTGCTTTTCTTAATCTCAGTGGAGATATTTACTGATAAACAGCTACCTACGCAGCATGTTCATGTCGTTCCTAAATGAGCTTTTATCTCTCTCCCCTCACCACAAATCAGATTCTTCTGAATTGTTCCCAGTACATTATCATTTCCCCTGTAATTACCTTAACAAGCTCCAGCTGTTTTTATTCTCAGAAGGTTTCCTCCCTGATATACAGCTGCCTACCCCCTTCGAAATTCCAGGTCATAAATGAGCTTTTTTCTCTGTTCCCTCACCACAATCCAGATTCTTTTGGTGAGTTACCAGTACAGTAACCATACCAGGAAGTACTTAATTTATTAAGCTACTGCTTTTCTTAATCTCAGTGGAGATATTTACTGATAAACAGCTACCTACGCAGCATGTTCAAGTCGTTCATAAATGAGCTTTTATCTCTCTCCCCTCACCACAAATCAGATTCTTCTGAGGAGTTCCCAATACATTATCCTTTCCCCTGTGTAATTACCTTAACAACCTCCAGCTGTTTTTATTCTCAGAAGGTTTACTCCCTGATATACAGCTGCCTACCCCCTTCGTAAGTGCAGGTCCTAAATGAGCTTTTTGCTCTGTTCCCTCACCACAATCCAGATTCTTTTGGGGCGTTACCAGTACAGTATCCATACCAGGAAGTACTTAATTTATTAAGCTACTGCTTTTTTTAATCTCAGTGGAGATATTTCCTGATACACAGGTACGTACGCAGCATGTTCATGTCGTTCCTAAATGAGCTTTTATCTCTCTCCCCTCACCACAAATCAGATTCTTCTGAGGAGTTCCCAGTACTTTATCCTTTCCCCTGTGCAATTACCTTAACAAGGTCCAGCTGTTTTTATCCTCAGAAGGTTTACTCCCTGATATACAGCTGCCTACCCCCTTCGTAAGTGCAGGTCCTAAATGAGCTTTTTTCTCTGTTCCCTCACCACAATCCAGATTCCTTTGGGGAGTTACCAAAACAGTATCCATACCAGGAAGTACTTAATTTATTAAGCTACTGCTTTTCTTAATCTCAGTGGAGATATTTACTGATAAACAGCTACCTACGTAGCATGTTCATGTCGTTCCTAAATGAGCTTTTATCTCTCTCCCTTCACCACAAATCAGATTCTTCTGAGGAGTTCCCAGTACTTTATCCTTTCCCATGTGTAATTACCTTAACAAGCTCCAGCTGTTTTTATCCTCAGGAGGTTTACGCCCTGATATACAGCTTACTCCCCCCTTCGTATGTGAAGGTCTAAATGAGCTTTTTTCTCTGTTCCCTCACCACAATCCAGATTCTTTTGGGGAGTAACCAGTACAGTAACCATACCAGGAAGTACTTAATTTATTAAGCTACTGCTTTTCTTAATCTCAGTGGAGATATTTACTGATAAACAGCTACCTACGCAGCATGTTCTTGTCGTTCCTAAATGAGCTTTTATCTCTCTCCCCTCACCACAAATCAGATTCTTCTGAGGATTTCCCAGTACATCATCTTTTCCCCTTTGTAATTACCTTAACAAGCTCCAGCTGTTTTTATTTTCAGAAGGTTTACTCCCTAATATACAGCTGCCTACCCCCTTCGTAAGTGCAGGTCCTAAATGAGCTTTTTTCTCTGTTCCCTCACCACAATCCAGATTATTTTGGGGAGTTACCAGTACAGTAACCATACCAGGAAGTACTTAATTTATTAAGCTACTGCTTTTCTTAATCTCAGTGGAGATATTGACTGATAAACAGCTACCTACGCAGCATGTTCATGTCGTTCCTAAAGGAGCTTTTATCTCTCTCCCCTCACCACAAATCAGATTCTTCTGAGGAGTTCCCAGTACACTATCCTTTTCCCTGTGTAATTACCTTAACAAGCTCCATCTGTTTTTATTCTCAGAAGGTTTACTCCCTGATAAACAGCTGCCTACCCCCTTCGTAAGTGCTGGTCCTAAATGAGCTTTTTTCTCTGTTCCCTCACCAAAATCCAGATTCTTTTGGGGAGTTACCAGTACAGTAACCATACCAGGAAGTACTTAATTTATTAAGCTACTGCTTTTCTTAATCTCAGTGGAGATATTTACTGATAAACAGCTACCTACGCAGCATGTTCATGTTGTTCCTAAATGAGCTTTTATCTCTCTCCCCTCACCACAAATCAGATTCTTCTGAGGAGTTCCCAGTACATTTTCCTTTCCCCTGTGTAATTACCTTAACAAGCTCCAGCTGTTTTTATTCTCAGAAGGTTTACTCCCTGATATACAGCTGCCTACCCCCTTCGTAAGTGCAGGTCCTAAATGAGCTTTTTTCTCTGTTCCCTCACCACAATCCAGATTCTTTTGGGGAGTTTCCAGTACAGTAACCATACCAGGAAGTACATAATTTATTAAGATACTGCTGTTCTTAATATCAGTGGAGATATTTACTGATAAACAGCTACCTACGCAGCATGTTCATGTCGTTCCTAAATGAGCTTTTTTCTCTCTAACCTCACCACAAATCAGATTCTTCTGAGGAGTTCCCAGTACTTTATAATTTCCCCTGTGTAATTACCTTAACAAGCTCCAGCTGTTTTTATTAACAGAAGGTTTACTCCCTGATATACAGCTGCCTACCCCCTTCGTAAGTGCATTTCCTAAATGAGCTTTTTTCTCTGTTCCCTCACCACAATCCAGATTCCTTTGGGGAGTTACCAGTACAATATCCATAACAGGAAGTACTTAATTTATTAAGCTACTGCTTTTCTTAATCTCAGTGGAGATATTTACTGATAAACAGCTACCTACGTAGCATGTTCATGTCGTTCCTAAATGAGCTTTTATCTCTCTCCCTTCACCACAAATCAGATTCTTTTGAGGAGTTCCCAGTACTTTATCCTTTCCCATGTGTAATTACCTTAACAAGCTCCAGCTGTTTTTATCCTCAGGAGGTTTACTCCCTGATATACAGCTGACTACCCCCTTCGTAAGTGAAGGTCTAAATGAGCTTTGTTCTCTGTTCCCTCACCACAATCCAGATTCTTTTGGGGAGTAACCAGTACAGTAACCATACCAGGTAGTACTTAATTTATTAAGCTACTGCTTTTCTTAATCTCAGTGGAGATATTTACTGATAAACAGCTACCTACGCAGCATGTTCATGTCGTTCCTAAATGAGCTTTTATCTCTCTCCCCTCACCACAAATCAGATTCTTCTCAATTGTTCCCAGTACATTATCCTTTCCCCTGTGTAATTACCTTAACAAGCTCCAGCTGTTTTTATTCTCAGAAGGTTTACTCCCTGATATACAGCTGCCTACCCCCTTCGTAAGTGCAGGTCCTAAATGAGCTTTTTTCTCTGTTCCCTCACCAAAATCCAGATTCTTTTGGGGAGTTACCAGTACAGTAACCATACCAGGAAGTACTTAATTTATTAAGCTACTGCTTCTCTTAATCTCAGTGGAGATATTTACTGATAAACAGCTACCTACGAAGCATGTTCATGTTGTTCCTAAATGAGCTTTTATATCTCTCCCCTCACCACAAATCAGATTCTTCTGAGGAGTTCCCAGTACATTTTCCTTTCCCCTGTGTAATTACCTTAACAAGCTCCAGCTGTTTTTATTCTCAGAAGGTTTACTCCCTGATATACAGCTGCCTACCCCCTTCGTAAGGGCAGGTCCTAAATGAGCTTTTTTCTCTGTTCCCTCACCACAATCCAGATTCTTTTGGGGAGTTACCAGTACAGTAACCATACCAGGAAGTACTTAATTTATTAAGCTACTGCTTTTCTTAATCTCAGTGGAGATATTTACTGATAAACAGCTACGTATGCAGCATGTTCATGTCGTTCATAAATGAGCTTTTATCTCTCTCCCCTCACCACAAATCAGATTCTTCTGAGGAGTTCCCAGTACTTCATCTTTTCCCCGGTGTTATTACCTCAACAAGCTCCAGCTGTTTTTATTCTCAGAAGGTTTACTCCCTGATATACAGCTGCCTACCCCCTTCGTAAGGGCAGGTCCTAAATGAGCTTTTTTCTCTGTTCCCTCACCACAATCCAGATTCTTTTGGGGAGTTACCAGTACAATAACAATACCAGGAAGTACTTAATTTATTAAGCTACTGCTTTTCTTAATCTCAGTGGAGATATTTACTGATAAACAGCTACCTACGCAGCATGTTCATGTCGTTCCTAAATGAGCTTTTATCTCTCTCCCCTTACCACGAGTCAGATTCTTCTGACGAGTTCCCAGTACATTATCCTTTCCCCTGTGTAATTACCTTAACAAGCTCCAGCTGTTTTTATTCTCAGAAGGTTTACTCCCTGATATACAGCTGCCTACCCCCTTCGTAAGTGCAGGTCCTAAATGAGCTTTTTTCTCTGTTCCCTCACGACAATCCAGATTCTTTTGGGGAGTTACCAGTACAGTAACGATACCAGGAAGTACTTAATTTATTAAGCTACTGCTTTTCTTAATCTCAGTGGAGATATTTACTGATAAACAGCTAACTACGCAGCATGTTCATGTCGTTCCTAAATGAGCTTTTATCTCTCTCCCCTCACCACAAATCAGATTCTTCTGAGGAGTTCCCAGTACATTATCCTTTCCCCTGTGTAATTACCTTAACAAGCTCCAGCTGTTTTTATTCTCAGAAGGTTTACTCCCTGATATACAGCTGCCTACCCCCTTCGTAAGTGCAGGTCCTAAATGAGATTTTTTCTCTGTTGCCTCACCACAATCCAGATTCTTTTGGGGAGTTACCAGTACAGTAACCATACCAGGAAGTACTTAATTTATTAAGCTACTGCTTTTCATAATCTCAGTGGAGATATTTACTGATAAACAGCTACCTACGCAGCATGTTCATGTCGTTCCTAAATGAGCTTTTATCTCTCTCCCCTCACCACAAATCAGATTCTTCTCAATTGTTCCCAGTACATTATCCTTTCCCCTGTGTAATTACCTTAACAAGCTCCAGCTGTTTTTATTCTCAGACGGTTTACTCCCTGATATACAGCTGCCTACCCCCTTCGTAAGTGCTGGTCATAAATGAGCTTTTTTCTCTGTTCCCTCACCAAAATCCAGATTCTTTTGGGGAGTTACCAGTACAGTAACCATACCAGGAAGTACTTAATTTATTAAGCTACTGCTTTTCTTAATCTCAGTGGAGATATTTACTGATAAACAGCTACCTACGCAGCATGTTCATGTTGTTCCTAAATGAGCTTTTATCTCTCTCCCCTCACCACAAATCAGATTCTTTTGAGGAGTTCCCAGTACATTTTCCTTTCCCCTGTGTAATTACCTTAACAAGCTCCATCTGTTTTTATTCTCAGAAGGTTTACTCCCTGATATACAGCTGCCTACCCCCTTCGTAAGTGCAGGTTGTTTTTTTTTTTTATTTTTTTTATTTTTTATTTTTATTTTTTTTTCTCTCAAATTTACTCCCTGATATACAGCTTCCTACACCCTTCATAATTGCAGGTCCTAAATGAGCTTTTTTCTCTGTTCCCTCACCACAATCCAGATTCTTTTGGGGAGTTACCAGTACAGTAACCATACCAGGAAGTACTTAATTTATTAAGCTACTGCTTTTCTTAATCTCAGTGGAGATATTTACTGATAAACAGCTACGTATGCAGCATGTTCATGTCGTTCCTAAATGAGCTTTTATCTCTCTCCCCTCACCACAAATCAGATTCTTCTGAGGAGTTCCCAGTACTTCATCTTTTCCCCTGTGTAATTACCTCAACAAGCTCCAGCTGTTTTTATTCTCAGAAGGTTTACTCCCTGATATACAGCTGCCTACCCCCTTCGAAAGTCCAGGTCATAAATGAGCTTTTTTCTCTGTTCCCTCACCACAATCCAGATTCTTTTGGGGAGTTACCAGTACAGTAACCATACCAGGAAGTACTTAATTTATTAAGCTACTGCTTTTCTTAATCTCAGTGGAGATATTTACTGATAAACAGCTACCTACGCAGCATGTTCATGTCGTTCCTAAATGAGCTTTTATCTCTCTCCCCTCACCACAAATCAGATTCTTCTGAGGAGTTCCCAGTACATTGTCCTTTCCCCTGTGTAATTACCTTAACAAGCTCCAGCTGTTTTTATTCTCAGAAGGTTTACTCCCTGATATACAGCTGCCTACCCCCTTCGTAAGTGCAGCTCCTAAATGAGCTTTTTTCTCTGTTCCCTCACCACAATCCAGATTCTTTTGGGGCGTTACCAGTACAGTAACCATACCAGGAAGTACATAATTTATTAAGATACTGCTGTTCTTAATATCAGTGGAGATATTTACTGATAAACAGCTACCTACGCAGCATGTTCATGTCGTTCCTAAATGAGCTTTTATCTCTCTACCCTCACCACAAATCAGATTCTTCTGAGGAGTTCCCAGTACTTTATAATTTCCCCTGTGTAATTACCTTAACAAGCTCCAGCTGTTTTTATAAAGAGAAGGTTTACTCCCTGATATACAGCTGCCCACCCCCTTCGTCAGTGCAGGTCCTAAATGAGCTTTTTTCTCTGTTCCCTCACCACAATCCAGATTCTTTTGGGGAGTTACCAGTACAGTAACCATACCAGGAAGTACTTAATTTATTAAGCTACTGCTTTTCTTAATCTCAGTGGAGATATTTAGTGATAAACAGCTACCTACGCAGCATGTTCATGTCGTTCCTAAATGAGCTTTTATCTCTCTCCCCTCACCACAAATCAGATTCTTCTGAGGAGTTCCCAGTACATTATCTTTTCCCCTGTGTAATTACCTTAACAAGCTCCAGCTGTTTTTATCCTCAGAAGGTTTACTCCCTGATATACATCTGCCTACCCCCTTCGTAAGTGCAGGTCCTAAATGAGCTTTTTTCTCTGTTCCCTCACCACAATCCAGATTCCTTTGGGGAGTTACCAGTACAGTATCCATACCAGGAAGTACTTAATTTATTAAGCTACTGCTTTTCTTAATCTCAGTGGAGATATTTACTGATAAACAGCTACCTACGTAGCATGTTCATGTCGTTCCTAAATGAGCTTTTATCTCTCTCCCTTCACCACAAATCAGATTCTTCTGAGGAGTTCCCAGTACTTTATCCTTTCCCATGTGTAATTACCTTAACAAGCTCCAGCTGTTTTTATCCTCAGGAGGTTTACGCCCTGATATACAGCTGACTCCCCCCTTCGTAAGTGAAGGTCTAAATGAGCTTTTTTCTCTGTTCCCTCACCACAATCCAGATTCTTTTGGGGAGTAACCAGTACAGTAACCATAGAAGGAAGTACTTAATTTATTAAGCTACTGCTTTTCTTAATCTCAGTGGAGATATTTACTGATAAACAGCTACCTACGCAGCATGTTCATGTCGTTCCTAAATGAGCTTTTATCTCTCTCCCCTCACCACAAATCAGATTCTTCTGAATTGTTCCCAGTACATTATCATTTCCCCTGTGTAATTACCTTAACAAGCTCCAGCTGTTTTTATTCTCAGAAGGTTTCCTCCCTGATATACAGCTGCCTACCCCCTTCGAAATTCCAGGTCATAAATGAGCTTTTTTCTCTGTTCCCTCACCACAATCCAGATTCTTTTGGTGAGTTACCAGTACAGTAACCATACCAGGAAGTACTTAATTTATTAAGCTACTGCTTTTCTTAATCTCAGTGGAGATATTTACTGATAAACAGCTACCTACGCAGCATGTTCAAGTCGTTCATAAATGAGCTTTTATCTCTCTCCCCTCACCACAAATCAGATTCTTCTGAGGAGTTCCCAATACATTATCCTTTCCCCTGTGTAATTACCTTAACAACCTCCAGCTGTTTTTATTCTCAGAAGGTTTACTCCCTGATATACAGCTGCCTACCCCCTTCGTAAGTGCAGGTCCTAAATGAGCTTTTTGCTCTGTTCCCTCACCACAATCCAGATTCTTTTGGGGCGTTACCAGTACAGTATCCATACCAGGAAGTACTTAATTTATTAAGCTACTGCTTTTTTTAATCTCAGTGGAGATATTTCCTGATACACAGGTACGTACGCAGCATGTTCATGTCGTTCCTAAATGAGCTTTTATCTCTCTCCCCTCACCACAAATCAGATTCTTCTGAGGAGTTCCCAGTACTTTATCCTTTCCCCTGTGCAATTACCTTAACAAGGTCCAGCTGTTTTTATCCTCA
This sequence comes from Perognathus longimembris pacificus, assembly GCF_023159225.1. Lineage (NCBI taxonomy): Eukaryota > Metazoa > Chordata > Mammalia > Rodentia > Heteromyidae > Perognathus > Perognathus longimembris. The sequence continues at coordinate 52,227 of NW_025962001.1, read as the reverse complement.
GAAGGTTTACTCCCTGATATACAGCTGCCTACCCCCTTCGTAAGTGCAGGTCCTAAATGAGCTTTTTTCTCTGTTCCCTCACCACAATCCAGATTCCTTTGGGGAGTTACCAAAACAGTATCCATACCAGGAAGTACTTAATTTATTAAGCTACTGCTTTTCTTAATCTCAGTGGAGATATTTACTGATAAACAGCTACCTACGTAGCATGTTCATGTCGTTCCTAAATGAGCTTTTATCTCTCTCCCTTCACCACAAATCAGATTCTTCTGAGGAGTTCCCAGTACTTTATCCTTTCCCATGTGTAATTACCTTAACAAGCTCCAGCTGTTTTTATCCTCAGGAGGTTTACGCCCTGATATACAGCTTACTCCCCCCTTCGTATGTGAAGGTCTAAATGAGCTTTTTTCTCTGTTCCCTCACCACAATCCAGATTCTTTTGGGGAGTAACCAGTACAGTAACCATACCAGGAAGTACTTAATTTATTAAGCTACTGCTTTTCTTAATCTCAGTGGAGATATTTACTGATAAACAGCTACCTACGCAGCATGTTCTTGTCGTTCCTAAATGAGCTTTTATCTCTCTCCCCTCACCACAAATCAGATTCTTCTGAGGATTTCCCAGTACATCATCTTTTCCCCTTTGTAATTACCTTAACAAGCTCCAGCTGTTTTTATTTTCAGAAGGTTTACTCCCTAATATACAGCTGCCTACCCCCTTCGTAAGTGCAGGTCCTAAATGAGCTTTTTTCTCTGTTCCCTCACCACAATCCAGATTATTTTGGGGAGTTACCAGTACAGTAACCATACCAGGAAGTACTTAATTTATTAAGCTACTGCTTTTCTTAATCTCAGTGGAGATATTGACTGATAAACAGCTACCTACGCAGCATGTTCATGTCGTTCCTAAAGGAGCTTTTATCTCTCTCCCCTCACCACAAATCAGATTCTTCTGAGGAGTTCCCAGTACACTATCCTTTTCCCTGTGTAATTACCTTAACAAGCTCCATCTGTTTTTATTCTCAGAAGGTTTACTCCCTGATAAACAGCTGCCTACCCCCTTCGTAAGTGCTGGTCCTAAATGAGCTTTTTTCTCTGTTCCCTCACCAAAATCCAGATTCTTTTGGGGAGTTACCAGTACAGTAACCATACCAGGAAGTACTTAATTTATTAAGCTACTGCTTTTCTTAATCTCAGTGGAGATATTTACTGATAAACAGCTACCTACGCAGCATGTTCATGTTGTTCCTAAATGAGCTTTTATCTCTCTCCCCTCACCACAAATCAGATTCTTCTGAGGAGTTCCCAGTACATTTTCCTTTCCCCTGTGTAATTACCTTAACAAGCTCCAGCTGTTTTTATTCTCAGAAGGTTTACTCCCTGATATACAGCTGCCTACCCCCTTCGTAAGTGCAGGTCCTAAATGAGCTTTTTTCTCTGTTCCCTCACCACAATCCAGATTCTTTTGGGGAGTTTCCAGTACAGTAACCATACCAGGAAGTACATAATTTATTAAGATACTGCTGTTCTTAATATCAGTGGAGATATTTACTGATAAACAGCTACCTACGCAGCATGTTCATGTCGTTCCTAAATGAGCTTTTTTCTCTCTAACCTCACCACAAATCAGATTCTTCTGAGGAGTTCCCAGTACTTTATAATTTCCCCTGTGTAATTACCTTAACAAGCTCCAGCTGTTTTTATTAACAGAAGGTTTACTCCCTGATATACAGCTGCCTACCCCCTTCGTAAGTGCATTTCCTAAATGAGCTTTTTTCTCTGTTCCCTCACCACAATCCAGATTCCTTTGGGGAGTTACCAGTACAATATCCATAACAGGAAGTACTTAATTTATTAAGCTACTGCTTTTCTTAATCTCAGTGGAGATATTTACTGATAAACAGCTACCTACGTAGCATGTTCATGTCGTTCCTAAATGAGCTTTTATCTCTCTCCCTTCACCACAAATCAGATTCTTTTGAGGAGTTCCCAGTACTTTATCCTTTCCCATGTGTAATTACCTTAACAAGCTCCAGCTGTTTTTATCCTCAGGAGGTTTACTCCCTGATATACAGCTGACTACCCCCTTCGTAAGTGAAGGTCTAAATGAGCTTTGTTCTCTGTTCCCTCACCACAATCCAGATTCTTTTGGGGAGTAACCAGTACAGTAACCATACCAGGTAGTACTTAATTTATTAAGCTACTGCTTTTCTTAATCTCAGTGGAGATATTTACTGATAAACAGCTACCTACGCAGCATGTTCATGTCGTTCCTAAATGAGCTTTTATCTCTCTCCCCTCACCACAAATCAGATTCTTCTCAATTGTTCCCAGTACATTATCCTTTCCCCTGTGTAATTACCTTAACAAGCTCCAGCTGTTTTTATTCTCAGAAGGTTTACTCCCTGATATACTGCTGCCTACCCCTTTCTTAAATGGAAATCCTAAATGAGCTTTTTTCTCTGTTCCCTCACCACAATCCAGATTCTTTTGGGGAGTTACCAGTACAGTTACCATACCAGGAAGTACTTAATTTATTAATCTACTGCTTTTCTTAATCTCAGTGGAGATATTTACTGATAAACAGCTACCTAAGCAGCATGTTCATGTAGTTCTTAATGAGCTTTTATCTCTCTCCCCTCACCACAAATCACATTCTTCTGAGGAGTTCCAAGTACATTGTCCTTTCCCCTGTGTAATTACGTTAACAAGCTCCAGCTGTTTTTATTCTCAGAAGGTTTACTCCCTGATATACAGCTGCCTACCCTCTTCGTAAGTGCAGGTCCTAAATGAGCTTTTTTCTGTGTTCCCTCACCACAATCCAGATTCTTTTGGGGAGTTACCAGTACAGTAACCATACCAGGAAGTACTTCCTTTATTAAGCTACTGCTTTTCTTAATCTCAGTGGAGATATTTACTGATAAACAGCTACCTACGCAGCATGTTTATGTCGTTCTTAAATGAGCTTTTATCTCTCTACCCTCACCACAAATCAGATTCTTCTGAGGAGTTCCCAGTACATTATCCTTTCCCCTGTGTAATTACCTTAACAAGCTCCAGCTGTTTTTATTGTCAGAAGGTTTACTCCCTGATATACAGCTGCCTAGCCCCTTCGTAAGTGCAGGTCCTACATGAGCTTTTTTCTCTGTTCCCTCACCACGATCCAGATTCTTTTGGAGAGTTACCAGTTAGGAACCATAACTGGAAGTACTTAATTTATTTAGCTACTGCTTTTCTTAATCTCAGTGGAGATATTTACTGATAAACAGCTACCTAGGCAGCATGTCCATGTCGTTCTTAAATGAGCTTTTATCTGTCTCCCCTCACCACAAATCAGATTCTTCTGAGGAGTTCCCAGTACATTATCCTTTCCCCTGTGTAATTACTTTAAAGAGCTCAAGCTGTTATTATTCTCAGAAGGTTTACTCCCTGATATACAGCTGCCTACCCCCTGCGTAAGTGCAGGTCCTAAATGAGCTTTTTTCTCTGTTCCCTCACCACAATCCAGATTCTTTTGGGGAGTTACCAGTACAGTAACCATACCAGGAAGTACTTAATTTATTAAGCTACTTCTTTCCTTAATCTCAGTGGAGATATTTACTGATAAACAGCTACGTATGCAGCATGTTCATGTCGTTCCTAAATGAGCTTTTATCTCTCTCCCCTCACCACAAATCAGATTCTTCTGAGGAGTTCCCAGTACATTATCCTTTCCCCTGTGTAATTACCTTAACAAGCTCCAGCTGTTTTTATCCGCAGGAGGTTTACTCCCTGATATACAACTGCCTACCCCCTTCGTAAGTGCACGTCCTAAATGAGCTTTATTCTCTGTTCCCTCACCACAATCCAGATTCTTTTGGGGAGTTACCACTACAGTAACCATACCAGGAAGTACTTAATTTATTAAGCTACTGCTTTTCTTAATCTCAGTGGAGATATTTACTGATAAACAGCTACCTACGCAGCATGTACATGTCGTTCCTAAATGAGCTTTTATCTCTCTCCCCTCACCACAAATCAGATTCTTCTGAGGAGTTCCCAGTACAATATCCTTTCCCCTGTGTAATTACCTTAACAAGTTCCAGCTGTTTTTATTCTCAGAAGGTTTACTCCCTGATATACAGCTGCCTACCCCCTTTGTAAGTGCAGGTCCTAAATGAGCTTTTTTCTCTGTTCCCTCACCACAATCCAGATTCTTTTGGGGAGTTACCAGTACAGTAACCATACCAGGAAGTACTTAATTTATTAAGCTACTGCTTTTCTTAATCTCAGTGGAGATATTTACTGATAAACAGCTACGTACGCAGCATGTTCATGTCGTTCCTAAATGAGCTTTTATCTCTCTCCCCTCACCACAAATCAGATTCTTCTGAGGAGTTCAAAGTACATTATCTTTTATCCTGTGTAATTACCTTAACAAGCTCCAGCTGTTTTTATTCGCAGAAGGTTTACTCCCTGATATACAGCTGCCTACCCCCTTCGTAAGTGCAGGTCCTAAATGAGCTTTTTTCTCTGTTCCCTCACCACAATCCAGATTCTTTTGGGGAGTTACCAGTACAGTAACCATACCAGGAAGTACTTAATTTATTAAGCTACTGCTTTTCTTAATCTCAGTGGAGATATTTACTTATAAACAGCGACCTACGCAGCATGTTCATGTCGTTCCTAAATGAGCTTTTATCTCTCTCCCCTCACCACAGATCAGATTCTTCTGAGGAGTTCCCAGTACATTATCCTTTCCCCTGTGTAATTACCTTAACAAGCTCCAGCTGTTTTTATTCTCAGAAGGTTTACTCCCTGATATACAGCTGCCTACCCCCTTCGTAAGTGCAGGTCCTACATGAGCTTTTTTCTCTGTTCCCTCACCACAATCCAGATTCTTTTCGGGAGTTACCAGTACAGGAACCATACCAGGAAGTACTTAATTTATTAAGCTACTGCTTTTCTTCATCTCAGTGGAGATATTTACTGGTAAACAGCTACGTACGCAGCATGTTCATGTCGTTCCTAAATGAGCTTTTATCTCTCTCCCCTCACCACAAATCAGATTCATCTGAGGAGTTCCCAGTACATTATCCTTTCCCCTGTGTAATTACCTTAACAAGCTCCAGCTGTTTTTATTCTCCGAAGGATTACTCCCTGATATACAGCTGCCTACCCCCTTCGTAAGTGCAGGTCCTAAATGAGCTTTTTTCTCTGTTCCCTCACCACAATCCAGATTCTTTTGGGGAGTTACCAGTACAGTAACCATACCAGGAAGTACTTAATTTATTAAGCTACTGCTTTTCTTAATCTCAGTGGAGATATTTACTGATAAACAGCTACCTACGCAGCATGTTCATGTCGTTCCTAAATGAGCTTTTATCTCTCTCCCCTCACCACAAATCTGATTCTTCTGAGGAGTTCCCAGTACATTATCCTTTCCCCTGTGTAATTACCTTACCAAGCTCCAGCTGTTTTTATTCTCAGAAGGTTTACTCCCTGATATACTGCTGCCTACCCCCTTCTTAAATGGAAATCCTAAATGAACTTTTTTCTCTGTTCCCTCACCACAATCCAGATTCTTTTGGGGAGTTACCAGTACAGTAACCATACCAGGAAGTACTTAATTTATTAATCTACTGCTTTTCTTAATCTCAGTGGAGATATTTACTGATAAACAGCTACCTACGCAGAATGTTCATGTCGTTCCTAAATGAGCTTTTATCTCTCTCCCCTCACCACAAATCAGATTCTTCTGAGGAGTTCCCAGTACATTATCCTTTCCCCTGTGTAATTACCTTAACAAGCTCCAGCTGTTTTTATTCTCAGAAGGTTTACTCCCTGATATACAGCTGCCTACCCCCTTCGTATGTGCAGGTCCTAAATGAGCTTTTTTCTCTGTTCCCTCACCACAATCCAGATTCTTTTGGGGAGTTACCAGTACAGTAACCATACCAGGAAGTACTTAATTTATTAAGCTACTGCTTTTCTTAATCTCAGTGGAGATATTTACTGATAAACAGCTACCTACGCAGCATGTTCATGTCGTTCCTAAATGAGCTTTTATCTATCTCCCCTCACCACAAATCAGATTCTTCTGAGGAGTTCCCAGTACATTATCCTTTCCCCTGTGTAATTACCTTAACAAGCTCCAGCTGTTTTTATTCTCAGAAGGTTTACTCCCTGATATACTGCTGCCTACCCCCTGCATAAGTGCAGGTCCTAAATGAGCTTTTTTTTCTGTTCCCTCACCACAATCCAGATTCTTTTGGGGAGTTACCATTACAGTAACCATACCAGGAAGTACTTAATTTATTAAGCTACTGCTTTTCTTAATCTCAGTGGAGATATTTACTGATAAACAGCTACCTACGCAGCATGTTCATGTCGTTCCTAAATGAGCTTTTATCTCTCTCCCCTCACCACAAATCAGATTCTTCTGAGGAGTTCCCAGTACATTATCCTTTCCCCTGTGTAATACCTTAATAAGCTCCAGCTGTTTTTATTCTCAGAATGTTTACTCCCTGATATACAGCTGCCTACCCCCTTCGTAAGTGCAGGTCCTAAATGAGCTTTTTTCTCTGTTGCCTCACCACAATCCAGATTCTTTTGGGGAGTTACCAGTACAGTAACCATACCAAGAAGTACTTAATTTATTAATCTACTGCTTTTCTTAATCTCAGTGGAGATATTTACTGATAAACAGCTACCTAAGCAGCATGTTCATGTCGTTCCTAAATGAGCTTTTATCTCTCTCCCCTCACCACAAATCAGATTCTTCTGAGGAGTTCCCAGTACATTATCCTTTCCCCTGTGTAATTACCTTAACAAGCTCCAGCTGTTTTTATTCTCAGAAGGTTTACTCCCTGATATACTGCTGCCTACCCCCTTCATAGGTGCAGGTCCTAAATGAGCTTTTTTTTCTGTTCCCTCACCACAATCCAGATTCTTTTGGGGAGTTACCATTACAGTAACCATACCAGGAAGTACTTAATTTATTAAGCTACTGCTTTTCTTAATCTCAGTGGAGATATTTACTGATAAACAGCTACCTACGCAGCATGTTCATGTCGTTCCTAAATGAGCTTTTATCTCTCTCCCCTCACCACAAATCAGATTCTTCTGAGGAGTTCCCAATACATTATCCTTTCCCCTGTGTAATACCTTAACAAGCTCCAGCTGTTTTTATTCTCAGAAGGTTTACTCCCTGATATACAGCTGCCTACCCCCTTCCCTAAGTGCAGGTCCTAAATGAGCTTTTTTTTCTGTTCCCTCACCACAATCCAGATTCTTTTGGGGAGTTACCAGTACAGTAACCATACCAGGAAGTACTTAATTTATTAAGCTACTGCTTTTCTTAATCTCAGTGGAGATATTTACTGATAAACAGCTACGTACGCAGTATGTTCATGTCGTTCCTAAATGAGCTTTAATCTCTCTCCCCTCACCACAAATCAGATTCTTCTGAGGAGTTCCCAGTACATTATCCTTTCCCCTGTGTAATTACCTTAACAAGCTCCAGCTGTTTTTATTCTCAGAAGGTTTACTCCCTGATATACAGCTGCCTACCCCCTTCGTAAGTGCAGGTCCTAAATGAGCTTTTTTCTCTGTTCCCTCACCACAATCCACATTCTTTTGGGAAGTTACCAGTACAGTAACCATACCAGGAAGTACTTAATTTATTAAGTTACTGCTTTTCTTAATCTCAGTGGAGATATTTACTGATAAACAGCTACCTACGCAGCATGTTCATGTCGTTCCTAAATGAGCTTTTATCTCTCTCCCCTCACCACAAATCAGATTCTTCTGAGGAGTTCCCAGTACATTATCCTTTCCCCTGTATAATTACCTTAACAAGCTCCAGCTGTTTTTATTCTCAGAAGGTTTACTCCCTGATATACAGCTGCCTACCCCCTTCGTAAGTGCAGGTCCTAAATGAGCTTTTTTCTCTGTTCCCTCACCACAATCCAGATTCTTTTGGGGAGTTACCAGTACAGTAACCATACCAGGAAGTACTTAATTTATTAAGCTACTGCTTTTCTTAATCTCAGTGGAGATATTTACTGATAAACAGCTACCTACGCAGCATGTTCATGTCGTTCCTAAATGAGCTTTTATCTCTCTCCCCTCACCACAAATCTGATTCTTCTGAGGAGTTCCCAGTACATTATCCTTTCCCCTGTGTAATTACCTTACCAAGCTCCAGCTGTTTTTATTCTCAGAAGGTTTACTCCCTGATATACTGCTGCCTACCCCCTTCTTAAATGGAAATCCTAAATGAACTTTTTTCTCTGTTCCCTCACCACAATCCAGATTCTTTTGGGGAGTTACCAGTACAGTAACCATACCAGGAAGTACTTAATTTATTAATCTACTGCTTTTCTTAATCTCAGTGGAGATATTTACTGATAAACAGCTACCTACGCAGAATGTTCATGTCGTTCCTAAATGAGCTTTTATCTCTCTCCCCTCACCACAAATCAGATTCTTCTGAGGAGTTCCCAGTACATTATGCTTTCCCCTGTGTAATTACCTTAACAAGCTCCAGCTGTTTTTATTCTCAGAAGGTTTACTCCCTGATATACAGCTGCCTACCCCCTTCGTATGTGCAGGTCCTAAATGAGCTTTTTTCTCTGTCCCTCACCACAATCCAGATTCTTTTGGGGAGTTACCAGTACAGTAACCATACCAGGAAGTACTTAATTTATTAAGCTACTGCTTTTCTTAATCTCAGTGGACATATTTACTGATAAACAGCTACCTACGCAGCATGTTCATGTCGTTCCTAAATGAGCTTTTATCTCTCTCCCCTCACCACAAATCAGATTCTTCTGAGGAGTTCCCAGTACATTATCCTTTCCCCTGTGTAATTACCTTAACAAGCTCCAGCTGTTTTTATTCTCAGAAGGTTTACTCCCTGATATACTGCTGCCTACCCCCTGCATAAGTGCAGGTCCTAAATGAGCTTTTTTTCTGTTCCCTCACCACAATCCAGATTCTTTTGGGGAGTTACCATTACAGTAACCAAACCAGGAAGTACTTAATTTATTAAGCTACTGCTTTTCTTAATCTCAGTGGAGATATTTACTGATAAACAGCTACCTACGCAGCATGTTCATGTCGTTCCTAAATGAGCTTTTATCTCTCTCCCCTCACCACAAATCAGATTCTTCTGAGGAGTTCCCAGTACATTATCCTTTCCCCTGTGTAATACCTTAATAAGCTCCAGCTGTTTTTATTCTCAGAATGTTTACTCCCTGATATACAGCTGCCTACCCCCTTCGTAAGTGCAGGTCCTAAATGAGCTTTTTTCTCTGTTGCCTCACCACAATCCAGATTCTTTTGGGGAGTTACCAGTACAGTAACCATACCAAGAAGTACTTAATTTATTAATCTACTGCTTTTCTTAATCTCAGTGGAGATATTTACTGATAAACAGCTACCTAAGCAGCATGTTCATGTCGTTCCTAAATGAGCTTTTATCTCTCTCCCCTCACCACAAATCAGATTCTTCTGAGGAGTTCCCAGTACATTATCCTTTCCCCTGTGTAATTACCTTAACAAGCTCCAGCTGTTTTTATTCTCAGAAGGTTTACTCCCTGATATACTGCTGCCTACCCCCTTCATAGGTGCAGGTCCTAAATGAGCTTTTTTTTCTGTTCCCTCACCACAATCCAGATTCTTTTGGGGAGTTACCAGTACAGTAACCATACCAGGAAGTACTTAATTTATTAAGCTACTGCTTTTCTTAATCTCAGTGGAGATATTTACTGATAAACAGCTACCTACGCAGTATGTTCATGTCGTTCCTAAATGAGCTTTAATCTCTCTCCCCTCACCACAAATCAGATTCTTCTGAGGAGTTCCCAGTACATTATCCTTTCCCCTGTGTAATTACCTTAACAAGCTCCAGCTGTTTTTATTCTCAGAAGGTTTACTCCCTGATATACAGCTGCCTACCCCCTTCGTAAGTGCAGGTCCTAAATGAGCTTTTTTCTCTGTTCCCTCACCACAATCCACATTCTTTTGGGAAGTTACCAGTACAGTAACCATACCAGGAAGTACTTAATTTATTAAGTTACTGCTTTTCTTAATCTCAGTGGAGATGTTTACTGATAAACAGCTACCTACGCAGCATGTTCATGTCGTTCCTAAATGAGCTTTTATCTCTCTCCCCTCACCACAAATCAGATTCTTCTGAGGAGTTCCCAGTACATTATCCTTTCCCCTGTGTAATACCTTAACAAGCTCCATCTGTTTTTATTCTCAGAAGGTTTACTCCCTGATATACAGCTGCCTACCCCCTTCGTAAGTGCAGGTCCTAAATGAGCTTTTTTCTCTGTTGCCTCACCACAATCCAGATTCTTTTGGGGAGTTACCAGTACAGTAACCATACCAGGAAGTACTTAATTTATTAATCTACTGCTTTTCTTAATCTCAGTGGAGATATTTACTGATAAACAGATACCTACGCAGCATGTTCATGTCGTTCCTAAATGAGCTTTTATCTCTCTCCCCTCACCACAAATCAGATTCTTCTGAGGAGTTCCCAGTACATTATCCTTTCCCCTGTGTAATTACCTTAACAAGCTCCAGCTGTTTTTATTCTCAGAAGGTTTACTCCCTGATATACTGCTGCCTACCCCCTTCATAAGTGCAGGTCCTAAATGAGCTTTTTTTTCTGTTCCCTCACCACAATCCAGAGTCTTTTGGGGAGTTACCATTACAGTAACCATACCAGGAAGTGCTTAATTTATTAAGCTACTGCTTTTCTTAATCTCAGTGGAGATATTTACTGATAAACAGCTACCTAGGCAGCATGTCCATGTCGTTCTTAAATGAGCTTTTATCTGTCTCCCCTCACCACAAATCAGATTCTTCTGAGGAGTTCCCAGTACATTATCCTTTCCCCTGTGTAATTACTTTAAAGAGCTCAAGCTGTTATTATTCTCAGAAGGTTTACTCCCTGATATACAGCTGCCTACCCCCTGCGTAAGTGCAGGTCCTAAATGAGCTTTTTTCTCTGTTCCCTCACCACAATCCAGATTCTTTTGGGGAGTTACCAGTACAGTAACCATACCAGGAAGTACTTAATTTATTAAGCTACTTCTTTCCTTAATCTCAGTGGAGATATTTACTGATAAACAGCTACGTATGCAGCATGTTCATGTCGTTCCTAAATGAGCTTTTATCTCTCTCCCCTCACCACAAATCAGATTCTTCTGAGGAGTTCCCAGTACATTATCCTTTCCCCTGTGTAATTACCTTAACAAGCTCCAGCTGTTTTTATCCGCAGGAGGTTTACTCCCTGATATACAACTGCCTACCCCCTTCGTAAGTGCACGTCCTAAATGAGCTTTATTCTCTGTTCCCTCACCACAATCCAGATTCTTTTGGGGAGTTACCACTACAGTAACCATACCAGGAAGTACTTAATTTATTAAGCTACTGCTTTTCTTAATCTCAGTGGAGATATTTACTGATAAACAGCTACCTACGCAGCATGTACATGTCGTTCCTAAATGAGCTTTTATCTCTCTCCCCTCACCACAAATCAGATTCTTCTGAGGAGTTCCCAGTACAATATCCTTTCCCCTGTGTAATTACCTTAACAAGTTCCAGCTGTTTTTATTCTCAGAAGGTTTACTCCCTGATATACAGCTGCCTACCCCCTTTGTAAGTGCAGGTCCTAAATGAGCTTTTTTCTCTGTTCCCTCACCACAATCCAGATTCTTTTGGGGAGTTACCAGTACAGTAACCATACCAGGAAGTACTTAATTTATTAAGCTACTGCTTTTCTTAATCTCAGTGGAGATATTTACTGATAAACAGCTACGTACGCAGCATGTTCATGTCGTTCCTAAATGAGCTTTTATCTCTCTCCCCTCACCACAAATCAGATTCTTCTGAGGAGTTCAAAGTACATTATCTTTTATCCTGTGTAATTACCTTAACAAGCTCCAGCTGTTTTTATTCGCAGAAGGTTTACTCCCTGATATACAGCTGCCTACCCCCTTCGTAAGTGCAGGTCCTAAATGAGCTTTTTTCTCTGTTCCCTCACCACAATCCAGATTCTTTTGGGGAGTTACCAGTACAGTAACCATACCAGGAAGTACTTAATTTATTAAGCTACTGCTTTTCTTAATCTCAGTGGAGATATTTACTTATAAACAGCGACCTACGCAGCATGTTCATGTCGTTCCTAAATGAGCTTTTATCTCTCTCCCCTCACCACAGATCAGATTCTTCTGAGGAGTTCCCAGTACATTATCCTTTCCCCTGTGTAATTACCTTAACAAGCTCCAGCTGTTTTTATTCTCAGAAGGTTTACTCCCTGATATACAGCTGCCTACCCCCTTCGTAAGTGCAGGTCCTACATGAGCTTTTTTCTCTGTTCCCTCACCACAATCCAGATTCTTTTCGGGAGTTACCAGTACAGGAACCATACCAGGAAGTACTTAATTTATTAAGCTACTGCTTTTCTTCATCTCAGTGGAGATATTTACTGGTAAACAGCTACGTACGCAGCATGTTCATGTCGTTCCTAAATGAGCTTTTATCTCTCTCCCCTCACCACAAATCAGATTCATCTGAGGAGTTCCCAGTACATTATCCTTTCCCCTGTGTAATTACCTTAACAAGCTCCAGCTGTTTTTATTCTCCGAAGGATTACTCCCTGATATACAGCTGCCTACCCCCTTCGTAAGTGCAGGTCCTAAATGAGCTTTTTTCTCTGTTCCCTCACCACAATCCAGATTCTTTTGGGGAGTTACCAGTACAGTAACCATACCAGGAAGTACTTAATTTATTAAGCTACTGCTTTTCTTAATCTCAGTGGAGATATTTACTGATAAACAGCTACCTACGCAGCATGTTCATGTCGTTCCTAAATGAGCTTTTATCTCTCTCCCCTCACCACAAATCTGATTCTTCTGAGGAGTTCCCAGTACATTATCCTTTCCCCTGTGTAATTACCTTACCAAGCTCCAGCTGTTTTTATTCTCAGAAGGTTTACTCCCTGATATACTGCTGCCTACCCCCTTCTTAAATGGAAATCCTAAATGAACTTTTTTCTCTGTTCCCTCACCACAATCCAGATTCTTTTGGGGAGTTACCAGTACAGTAACCATACCAGGAAGTACTTAATTTATTAATCTACTGCTTTTCTTAATCTCAGTGGAGATATTTACTGATAAACAGCTACCTACGCAGAATGTTCATGTCGTTCCTAAATGAGCTTTTATCTCTCTCCCCTCACCACAAATCAGATTCTTCTGAGGAGTTCCCAGTACATTATCCTTTCCCCTGTGTAATTACCTTAACAAGCTCCAGCTGTTTTTATTCTCAGAAGGTTTACTCCCTGATATACAGCTGCCTACCCCCTTCGTATGTGCAGGTCCTAAATGAGCTTTTTTCTCTGTTCCCTCACCACAATCCAGATTCTTTTGGGGAGTTACCAGTACAGTAACCATACCAGGAAGTACTTAATTTATTAAGCTACTGCTTTTCTTAATCTCAGTGGAGATATTTACTGATAAACAGCTACCTACGCAGCATGTTCATGTCGTTCCTAAATGAGCTTTTATCTATCTCCCCTCACCACAAATCAGATTCTTCTGAGGAGTTCCCAGTACATTATCCTTTCCCCTGTGTAATTACCTTAACAAGCTCCAGCTGTTTTTATTCTCAGAAGGTTTACTCCCTGATATACTGCTGCCTACCCCCTGCATATGTGCAGGTCCTAAATGAGCTTTTTTTTCTGTTCCCTCACCACAATCCAGATTCTTTTGGGGAGTTACCATTACAGTAACCATACCAGGAAGTACTTAATTTATTAAGCTACTGCTTTTCTTAATCTCAGTGGAGATATTTACTGATAAACAGCTACCTACGCAGCATGTTCATGTCGTTCCTAAATGAGCTTTTATCTCTCTCCCCTCACCACAAATCAGATTCTTCTGAGGAGTTCCCAGTACATTATCCTTTCCCCTGTGTAATACCTTAATAAGCTCCAGCTGTTTTTATTCTCAGAATGTTTACTCCCTGATATACAGCTGCCTACCCCCTTCGTAAGTGCAGGTCCTAAATGAGCTTTTTTCTCTGTTGCCTCACCACAATCCAGATTCTTTTGGGGAGTTACCAGTACAGTAACCATACCAAGAAGTACTTAATTTATTAATCTACTGCTTTTCTTAATCTCAGTGGAGATATTTACTGATAAACAGCTACCTAAGCAGCATGTTCATGTCGTTCCTAAATGAGCTTTTATCTCTCTCCCCTCACCACAAATCAGATTCTTCTGAGGAGTTCCCAGTACATTATCCTTTCCCCTGTGTAATTACCTTAACAAGCTCCAGCTGTTTTTATTCTCAGAAGGTTTACTCCCTGATATACTGCTGCCTACCCCCTTCATAGGTGCAGGTCCTAAATGAGCTTTTTTTTCTGTTCCCTCACCACAATCCAGATTCTTTTGGGGAGTTACCATTACAGTAACCATACCAGGAAGTACTTAATTTATTAAGCTACTGCTTTTCTTAATCTCAGTGGAGATATTTACTGATAAACAGCTACCTACGCAGCATGTTCATGTCGTTCCTAAATGAGCTTTTATCTCTCTCCCCTCACCACAAATCAGATTCTTCTGAGGAGTTCCCAATACATTATCCTTTCCCCTGTGTAATACCTTAACAAGCTCCAGCTGTTTTTATTCTCAGAAGGTTTACTCCCTGATATACAGCTGCCTACCCCCTTCGTAAGTGCAGGTCCTAAATGAGCTTTTTTTTCTGTTCCCTCACCACAATCCAGATTCTTTTGGGGAGTTACCAGTACAGTAACCATACCAGGAAGTACTTAATTTATTAAGCTACTGCTTTTCTTAATCTCAGTGGAGATATTTACTGATAAACAGCTACGTACGCAGTATGTTCATGTCGTTCCTAAATGAGCTTTAATCTCTCTCCCCTCACCACAAATCAGATTCTTCTGAGGAGTTCCCAGTACATTATCCTTTCCCCTGTGTAATTACCTTAACAAGCTCCAGCTGTTTTTATTCTCAGAAGGTTTACTCCCTGATATACAGCTGCCTACCCCCTTCGTAAGTGCAGGTCCTAAATGAGCTTTTTTCTCTGTTCCCTCACCACAATCCACATTCTTTTGGGAAGTTACCAGTACAGTAACCATACCAGGAAGTACTTAATTTATTAAGTTACTGCTTTTCTTAATCTCAGTGGAGATATTTACTGATAAACAGCTACCTACGCAGCATGTTCATGTCGTTCCTAAATGAGCTTTTATCTCTCTCCCCTCACCACAAATCAGATTCTTCTGAGGAGTTCCCAGTACATTATCCTTTCCCCTGTATAATTACCTTAACAAGCTCCAGCTGTTTTTATTCTCAGAAGGTTTACTCCCTGATATACAGCTGCCTACCCCCTTCGTAAGTGCAGGTCCTAAATGAGCTTTTTTCTCTGTTCCCTCACCACAATCCAGATTCTTTTGGGGAGTTACCAGTACAGTAACCATACCAGGAAGTACTTAATTTATTAAGCTACTGCTTTTCTTAATCTCAGTGGAGATATTTACTGATAAACAGCTACCTACGCAGCATGTTCATGTCGTTCCTAAATGAGCTTTTATCTCTCTCCCCTCACCACAAATCTGATTCTTCTGAGGAGTTCCCAGTACATTATCCTTTCCCCTGTGTAATTACCTTACCAAGCTCCAGCTGTTTTTATTCTCAGAAGGTTTACTCCCTGATATACTGCTGCCTACCCCCTTCTTAAATGGAAATCCTAAATGAACTTTTTTCTCTGTTCCCTCACCACAATCCAGATTCTTTTGGGGAGTTACCAGTACAGTAACCATACCAGGAAGTACTTAATTTATTAATCTACTGCTTTTCTTAATCTCAGTGGAGATATTTACTGATAAACAGCTACCTACGCAGAATGTTCATGTCGTTCCTAAATGAGCTTTTATCTCTCTCCCCTCACCACAAATCAGATTCTTCTGAGGAGTTCCCAGTACATTATGCTTTCCCCTGTGTAATTACGTTAACAAGCTCCAGCTGTTTTTATTCTCAGAAGGTTTACTCCCTGATATACAGCTGCCTACCCCCTTCGTATGTGCAGGTCCTAAATGAGCTTTTTTCTCTGTCCCTCACCACAATCCAGATTCTTTTGGGGAGTTACCAGTACAGTAACCATACCAGGAAGTACTTAATTTATTAAGCTACTGCTTTTCTTAATCTCAGTGGACATATTTACTGATAAACAGCTACCTACGCAGCATGTTCATGTCGTTCCTAAATGAGCTTTTATCTCTCTCCCCTCACCACAAATCAGATTCTTCTGAGGAGTTCCCAGTACATTATCCTTTCCCCTGTGTAATTACCTTAACAAGCTCCAGCTGTTTTTATTCTCAGAAGGTTTACTCCCTGATATACTGCTGCCTACCCCCTGCATAAGTGCAGGTCCTAAATGAGCTTTTTTTTCTGTTCCCTCACCACAATCCAGATTCTTTTGGGGAGTTACCATTACAGTAACCAAACCAGGAAGTACTTAATTTATTAAGCTACTGCTTTTCTTAATCTCAGTGGAGATATTTACTGATAAACAGCTACCTACGCAGCATGTTCATGTCGTTCCTAAATGAGCTTTTATCTCTCTCCCCTCACCACAAATCAGATTCTTCTGAGGAGTTCCCAGTACATTATCCTTTCCCCTGTGTAATACCTTAATAAGCTCCAGCTGTTTTTATTCTCAGAATGTTTACTCCCTGATATACAGCTGCCTACACCCTTCGTAAGTGCAGGTCCTAAATGAGCTTTTTTCTCTGTTGCCTCACCACAATCCAGATTCTTTTGGGGAGTTACCAGTACAGTAACCATACCAAGAAGTACTTAATTTATTAATCTACTGCTTTTCTTAATCTCAGTGGAGATATTTACTGATAAACAGCTACCTAAGCAGCATGTTCATGTCGTTCCTAAATGAGCTTTTATCTCTCTCCCCTCACCACAAATCAGATTCTTCTGAGGAGTTCCCAGTACATTATGCTTTCCCCTGTGTAATTACGTTAACAAGCTCCAGCTGTTTTTATTCTCAGAAGGTTTACTCCCTGATATACAGCTGCCTACCCCCTTCGTATGTGCAGGTCCTAAATGAGCTTTTTTCTCTGTCCCTCACCACAATCCAGATTCTTTTGGGGAGTTACCAGTACAGTAACCATACCAGGAAGTACTTAATTTATTAAGCTACTGCTTTTCTTAATCTCAGTGGACATATTTACTGATAAACAGCTACCTACGCAGCATGTTCATGTCGTTCCTAAATGAGCTTTTATCTCTCTCCCCTCACCACAAATCAGATTCTTCTGAGGAGTTCCCAGTACATTATCCTTTCCCCTGTGTAATTACCTTAACAAGCTCCAGCTGTTTTTATTCTCAGAAGGTTTACTCCCTGATATACTGCTGCCTACCCCCTGCATAAGTGCAGGTCCTAAATGAGCTTTTTTTTCTGTTCCCTCACCACAATCCAGATTCTTTTGGGGAGTTACCATTACAGTAACCAAACCAGGAAGTACTTAATTTATTAAGCTACTGCTTTTCTTAATCTCAGTGGAGATATTTACTGATAAACAGCTACCTACGCAGCATGTTCATGTCGTTCCTAAATGAGCTTTTATCTCTCTCCCCTCACCACAAATCAGATTCTTCTGAGGAGTTCCCAGTACATTATCCTTTCCCCTGTGTAATACCTTAATAAGCTCCAGCTGTTTTTATTCTCAGAATGTTTACTCCCTGATATACAGCTGCCTACACCCTTCGTAAGTGCAGGTCCTAAATGAGCTTTTTTCTCTGTTGCCTCACCACAATCCAGATTCTTTTGGGGAGTTACCAGTACAGTAACCATACCAAGAAGTACTTAATTTATTAATCTACTGCTTTTCTTAATCTCAGTGGAGATATTTACTGATAAACAGCTACCTAAGCAGCATGTTCATGTCGTTCCTAAATGAGCTTTTATCTCTCTCCCCTCACCACAAATCAGATTCTTCTGAGGAGTTCCCAGTACATTATCCTTTCCCCTGTGTAATTACCTTAACAAGCTCCAGCTGTTTTTATTCTCAGAAGGTTTACTCCCTGATATACTGCTGCCTACCCCCTTCATAGGTGCAGGTCCTAAATGAGCTTTTTTTTCTGTTCCCTCACCACAATCCAGATTCTTTTGGGGAGTTACCATTACAGTAACCATACCAGGAAGTACTTAATTTATTAAGCTACTACTTTTCTTAATCTCAGTGGAGATATTTACTGATAAACAGCTACCTACGCAGCATGTTCATGTCGTTCCTAAATGAGCTTTTATCTCTCTCCCCTCACCACAAATCAGATTCTTCTGAGGAGTTCCCAATACATTATCCTTTCCCCTGTGTAATACCTTAACAAGCTCCAGCTGTTTTTATTCTCAGAAGGTTTACTCCCTGATATACAGCTGCCTACCCCCTTCGTAAGTGCAGGTCCTAAATGAGCTTTTTTTTCTGTTCCCTCACCACAATCCAGATTCTTTTGGGGAGTTACCAGTACAGTAACCATACCAGGAAGTACTTAATTTATTAAGCTACTGCTTTTCTTAATCTCAGTGGAGATATTTACTGATAAACAGCTACCTACGCAGTATGTTCATGTCGTTCCTAAATGAGCTTTAATCTCTCTCCCCTCACCACAAATCAGATTCTTCTGAGGAGTTCCCAGTACATTATCCTTTCCCCTGTGTAATTACCTTAACAAGCTCCAGCTGTTTTTATTCTCAGAAGGTTTACTCCCTGATATACAGCTGCCTACCCCCTTCGTAAGTGCAGGTCCTAAATGAGCTTTTTTCTCTGTTCCCTCACCACAATCCACATTCTTTTGGGAAGTTACCAGTACAGTAACCATACCAGGAAGTACTTAATTTATTAAGTTACTGCTTTTCTTAATCTCAGTGGAGATATTTACTGATAAACAGCTACCTACGCAGCATGTTCATGTCGTTCCTAAATGAGCTTTTATCTCTCTCCCCTCACCACAAATCAGATTCTTCTGAGGAGTTCCCAGTACATTATCCTTTCCCCTGTGTAATACCTTAACAAGCTACAGCTGTTTTTATTCTCAGAAGGTTTACTCCCTGATATACAGCTGCCTACCCCCTTCGTAAGTGCAGGTCCTAAATGAGCTTTTTTCTCTGTTGCCTCACCACAATCCAGATTCTTTTGGGGAGTTACCAGTACAGTAACCATACCAGGAAGTACTTAATTTATTAATCTACTGCTTTTCTTAATCTCAGTGGAGATATTTACTGATAAACAGATACCTACGCAGCATGTTCATGTCGTTCCTAAATGAGCTTTTATCTCTCTCCCCTCACCACAAATCAGATTCTTCTGAGGAGTTCCCAGTACATTATCCTTTCCCCTGTGTAATTACCTTAACAAGCTCCAGCTGTTTTTATTCTCAGAAGGTTTACTCCCTGATATACTGCTGCCTACCCCCTTCATAAGTGCAGGTCCTAAATGAGCTTTTTTTTCTGTTCCCTCACCACAATCCAGAGTCTTTTGGGGAGTTACCATTACAGTAACCATACCAGGAAGTGCTTAATTTATTAAGCTACTGCTTTTCTTAATCTCAGTGGAGATATTTACTGATAAACAGCTACCTACGCAGCATGTTCATGTCGTTCCTAAATGAGCTTTTATCTCTCTCCCCTCACCACAAATCAGATTCTTCTGAGGAGTTCCCAATACATTATCCTTTCCCCTGTGTAATACCTTAACAAGCTCCGGCTGTTTTTATTCTCAGAAGGTTTACTCCCTGATATACAGCTGCCTACCCCCTTCGTAAGTGCAGGTCCTAAATGAGCTTTTTTTTCTGTTCCCTCACCACAATCCGGATTCTTTTGGGGAGTTACCAGTACAGTAACCATACCAGGAAGTACTTAATTTATTAAGCTACTGCTTTTCTTAATCTCAGTGGAGATATTTACTGATAAACAGCTACCTACGCAGTATGTTCATGTCGTTCCTAAATGAGCTTTAATCTCTCTCCCCTCACCACAAATCAGATTGTTCTGAGGAGTTCCCAGTACATTATCCTTTCCCCTGTGTAATTACCTTAACAAGCTCCAGCTGTTTTTATTCTCAGAAGGTTTACTCCCTGATATACAGCTGCCTACCCCCTTCGTAAGTGCAGGTCCTAAATGAGCTTTTTTCTCTGTTCCCTCACCACAATCCACATTCTTTTGGGAAGTTACCAGTACAGTAACCATACCAGGAAGTACTTAATTTATTAAGTTACTGCTTTTCTTAATCTTAGTGGAGATATTTACTGATAAACAGCTACCTACGCAGCATGTTCATGTCGTTCCTAAATGAGCTTTTATCTCTCTCCCCTCACCACAAATCAGTTTCTTCTGAGGAGTTCTCAGTACATTTTCATTTCCCCTGTGTAATTACCTTAACAAGCTCCAGCTGTTTTTATTCTCAGAAGGTTTACTCCCTGATATACAGCTGCCTACCCCCTTCGTAAGTTCAGGTCATAAATGAGCTTTTTTCTCTGTTCCCTCACCACAATCCAGATTCTTTTGGGGAGTTACCAGTACAGTAACCATACCAGGAAGTACTTAATTTATTAAGCTACTGCTTTTCTTAATCTCAGTGGAGATATTTACTGATGAACAGCTACCTACGCAGCATGTTCATGTCGTTCCTAAATGAGCTTTTATCTCTCTCCCCTCACCACGAATCAGATTCCTCTGAGGAGTTCCCAGTACATTATCCTTTCCCCTGTGTAATTACCTTTACAAGCTCCTGCTGTTTTTATTCTCAGAAGTTTTACTCCCTGATATACAGCTGCCTACCCCCTTCGTAAGTGCAGGTCCTAAATGAGATTTTTTCTCTGTTCCCTCACCACAATCCAGATTCTTTTGGGGAGTTACCAGTACAGTAACCATACCAGGAAGTACTTAATTTATTAAGCTACTGCTTTTCTTAATCTCAGTGGAGATATTTACTGATAAACAGCTACGTACGCAGCATGTTCATGTCGTTCCTAAATGAGCTTTTATCTCTCTCCCCTCACCACAAATCAGATTCTTCTGACGAGTTCCCAGGACATTATCCTTTTCCCTGTGTAATTACCTTAACAAGCTCCAGCTGTTTTTATTCTCAGAAGGTTTACTCCCTGATATACAGCTGCCTACCCCCTTCGTAAGTGCAGGTCTTAAATGAGCTTTTTTCTCTGTTCCCTCACCACAATCCAGATGCTTTTGGGGAGTTACCAGTACAGTAACCATACCAGGAAGTACTTAATTTATTAAGCTACTGCTTTTCTTAATCTCAGTGGAGATATTTACTGATAAACAGCTACCTACGCAGCATGTTCATGTCGTTCCTAAATGAGCTTTTATCTTCTCCCCTCACCACAAATCAGATTCTTCTGAGGAGTTCCCAGTACATTATCGTTTCCCCTGTGTAATTACCTTAACAAGCTCCAGCTGTTTTTATTCTCAGAAGGTTTACTCCCTGATATACAGCTGCCTAACCCCTTCGTAAGTGCAGGTCCTAAATGAGCTTTTTTGTCTGTTCCCTCACCACAATCCAGATTCTTTTGGGGAGTTACCAGTACAGTAACCATACCAGGAAGAACTTAATTTATTAAGCTACTGCTTTTCTTAATCTCAGTGCAGATATTTACTGATAAACAGCTACGCACGCAGCATGTTCATGTCGTTACTAAATGAGCTTTTATCTCTCTCCCCTCACCACAAATCAGATTCTTCTGAGGAGTTCCCAGTACATTATCCTTTCCCCTGTGTAATTACCTTAACAAGCTCCAGCTGTTTTTATTCTCAGAAGGTTTACTCCTTGATATACAGCTGCCTACCCCCTTCGTAAGTGCAGGTCCTAAATGAGCTTTATTCTCTGTTCCCTCACCACAATCCAGATTCTTTTTGGGACTTACCAGTACAGGAACCATACCAGGAAGTACTTAATTTATTAAGCTATTGCTTTTCTTAATCTCAGTGGAGATATTTACTGATAAACAGCTACCTACGCAGCATGTTCATGTCGTTCCTAAATTAGCTTTTATCTCTCTCCGCTCACCACAAATCAGATTCTTCTGAGGAGTTCCCAGTACATTATCCTTTCCCCTGTGTAATTAACTTAACAAGCTCCAGCTGTTTTTATTCTCAGAAGGTTTACTTCCTGATATACAGCTGCCTACCCCCTTCGTAAGTGCAGGTCCTAAATGAGCTTTTTTCTCTGTTCCCTCACCACAATCCTGATTCTTTTGGGGAGTTACCAGTACAGTAACCATACCAGGAAGTACTTAATTTATTAAGCTACTGCTTTTCTTAATCTCAGTGGAGATATTACCTGATAAACAGCTACCTACGGAGCATGTTCATGTCGTTCCTAAATGAGCTTTTATCTCTCTCCCCTCACCACAAATCAGATTCTTCTGAGGAGTTCCCAGGACATTATCCTTTGCCCTGTGTAATTACCTTAACAAGCTCCAGCTGTTTTTATTCTCAGAAGGTTTACTCCCTGATATACAGCTGCCTACCCCCTTCGTAAGTGCAGGTCCTAAATGAGCTTTTTTCTCTGTTCCCTCACCACAATCCAGATTCTTTTGGGGAGTTACCAGTACAGTAACCATACCAGGAAGTACTTAATTTATTAAGCTACTGCTGTTCTTAATCTCAGTGGAGATATTTACTGATAAACAGCTACCTACGCAGCATGTTCATGTCGTTCCTAAATGAGCTTTTATCTCTCTCCCCTCACCACCAATCAGATTCTTCTGAGGAGTTCCCAGTACATTATCCTTTGCCCTGTGTAATTACCTTAACAAGCTCCAGCTGTTTTTATTCTCAGAAGGTTTAATCCCTGATATACAGCTGCCTACCCAATTCGTAAGTCCAGGTCCTAAATGAGCTTTTTTCTCTCTTCCCTCACCACAATCCAGATTCTTTTGGGGAGTTACCAGTACAGTAACCATACCAGGAAGTACTTAATTTATTAAGCTACTGCTTTTCTTAATCTCAGTGGAGATATTTACTGATAAACAGCTACCTACGCAGCATGTTCAGGTCGTTCCTAAATGAGCTTTTATCTCTCTCCCCTCACCACAAATCAGATTCTTCTGAGGAGTTCCCAGAACATAATCCTTTGCCCTGTGTAATTACCTTAACAAGCTCCAGCTGTTTTTATTCTCAGAAGGTTTACTCCCTGATATACAGCTGCCTACCCCCTTCGTAAGTGCAGGTCATAAATGAGCTTTTTTCTCTGTTCCCTCACCAAAATCCAGATTCTTTTGAGGAGTTACCAGTACAGTAACAATACCAGGAAGTACTTAATTTATTAAGCTACTGCTTTTCTTAATCTCAGTGGAGATATTTACTGATAAACAGCTACCTACGCAGCATGTTCATGTCGTTCCTAAATGAGCTTTTATCTCTCTCCCCTCACCACAAATCAGATTCTTCTGAGGAGTTCCCAGTCGTTTATAATTTCCCCTGTATAATTACCTTAACAAGCTCCAGCTGTTTTTATTCTCAGAAGGTTTACTCCCTGATATACAGCTGCCTACCCCCTTCGTAAGTGCAGGTCCTAAATGAGCTTTTTTCTCTCTTCCCTCACCACAATCCAGATTCTTCTGGGGAGTTACAAGTACAGTAACCATACCAGGAAGTCCTTAATTTATTAAGATACTGCTTTTCTTAATCTCAGTGGAGATATTTACTGATAAACAGCTACCTACGCAGCATGTTCATGTCGTTCCTAAATGAGCTTTTATCTCTGTCCCCTCACCACAAATCAGATTCTTCTGAATTGGTCCCAGTACATTATCATTTCCCCTGTGTAATTAGCTTAACAATCTCCAGCTGCTTTTATTCTCAGAAGGTTTACTCCCTGATATACAGCTGCCTAACCGCTTCGTAAGTGCAGGTCCTAAATGAGCTTTTTTCTCTGTTCCCTCACCACAATCCAGATTCTTTTGTGCAGTTACCAGTACAGTAACCATACCAGGAAGTAATTAATTTATTAAGCTACTGCTTTTCTCAATCTCAGTGGAGATATTTACTGATAAACAGCTACCTAAGCAGCATGTTCATGTCGTTCCTAAATGAGCTTTTATCTCTCTCCCCTCACCACAAATCAGATTCTTCTGAGGAGTTCCCAGTACATTATCCTTTCCCCTGTGTAATTACCTTAAGAAGCTCCAGCTGTTTTTATTCTCAGAAGTTTTACTCCCTGATATACAGCTTCCTACCCCCTTCGTAAGTGCAGGTCCTAAATGAGCTTTTTTCTCTGTTTCCTCACCACAATCAAGATTCTTTTGGGGAGTTACCAGTACAGTAACCATACCAGGAAGTACTTAATTTATTAAGCTACTGCTTTGCTTAATCTCAGTGGAGATATTTACTGATAAACAGCTACGTATGCAGCATGTTCATGTCGTTCCTAAATGAGCTTTTATCTCTCTCCCCTCACCACAAATCAGATTCTTCTGAGGAGTTCCCAGTACATTATCCTTTCCCCTGTGTAATTACCTTAACAAGCACCAGCTGTTTTTATTCTCAGAAGGTTTACTCCCTGATATACAGCTGCCTAGCCCCTTCGTAAGTGCAGGTCCTAAATGAGCTTTTTTCTCTATTCCCTCACCACAATCCAGATTCTTTTGGGGAGGTACCAGTACAGTAACCATACCAGGAAGTACTTAATTTATTAAGCTACTGCTTTTCTTCATCTCAGTGGAGATATTTACTGATAAACAGCTACCTACGCAGCATGTTCATGTCGTTCCTAAATGAGCTTTTATCTCTCTCCCCTCTCCACAAATCAGATTCTTCTGAGGAGTTCCCAGTACATTATCCTTTCCCCTGTGTAATTACCTTAACAAGCTCCAGCTGTTTTTATTCTCGGAAGTGATACTCCCTGATATACAGCTGCCTACCCCCTTCGTAAGTGCAGGTCCTAAATGAGCTTTTTTCTCTGTTCCCTCACCACAATCCAGATTCTCCTGCGGAGATCCCAGTACATTATCCTTTCCCCTGTGTATTTACCTTAACAAGCTCCAGCTGTTTTTATTCTCAGAAGGTTTACTCCCTGATATACAGCTGCCTACCCCCTTCGTAAGTGCAGGTCCTAAATGAGCTTTTTTCTCTGTTCCCTCACCACAATCCAGATTCTTTTGGGGAGTTACCAGTACAGTAACCATACCAGGAAGTACTTAATTTATTAAGCTACTGCTTTTCTTAATCTCAGTGGAGATATTTACTGATAAACAGCTACCTATGTAGCATGTTCATGTCGTTCCTAAATGAGCTTTTATCTCTCTCCCCTCACCACTAATCAGATTCTTCTGAGGAGTTCCCAGTACATTATCCTTTCCCCGGTGTAATTACCTTAACAAGCTCCAGCTGTTTTTATTCTCAGAAGGTTTACTCCCTGATATACAGCTGCCTACCCCCTTCGAAACTGCAGGTCCTAAATGAGCTTTTTTTTCTGTTCCCTCACCACAATCCAGATTATTTTGGGGATTTACCAGTACAGTAACCATACCAGGAAGTACTTAATTTATTAAGCTACTGCTTTTCTTAATCTCAGTGGAGATATTTACTGATAAACAGCTACCTACGCAGCATGTTCATGTCATTCCTCAATGAGATTTTATCTCTCTCCCCTCACCACAAATGAGATTCTTCTGAGGAGTTCCCAGTACATTATCCTTTCCCCTGTGTAATTACCTTAACAAGCTCCAGCTGCTTTTATTCTCAGAAGGTTTACTCCCTGATATACTGCTGCCTACCCCCTTCGTAAGTTCAGGTCCTAAATGAGCTTTTTCTCTGTTCCCTCACCACAATTCAGATTCTTTTGGGGAGTTACCAGTACAGTAACCATACCAGGAAGTACTTAATTTATTAAGCTACTGCTTTTCTTAATCCCAGTGGAGATATTTACTGATAAACAGCTACCTACGCAGCATGTTCATGTCGTTCCTAAATGAGTTTTTATCTCTCTCCCCTCACCACAAATCAGATTCTTCTGAGGAGTTCCCAGTACATTATCCTTTCCCCTGTGTAATTACCTTAACAAGCTCCAGCTGTTTTTATTCTCAGAAGGTTTACTCCCTGATATACAGCTGCCTACCCCCTTCGTAAGTGGAGGTCCTAAATGAGCTTCTTTCTCTGTTCCCTCACCACAATCCAGATTCTTTTGGGGAGTTACCAGTACAGTAACCATACCAGGAAGTACTTAATTTAGTAAGCTCCTGCTTTTCTTAATCTCAGTGGAGATATTTACTGATAAACAGCTACCTACGCAGCATGTTCATGTCGTTCCTAAATGAGCTTTTATCTCTCTCCCCTCACCACAAATCAGATTCTTCCTAATTGTTCCCAGTACATTATCCTTTCCCCTCTGTAATTACCTTAACAAGCTCCAGCTGTTTTTATTCTCAGAAGGTTTACTCCCTGATATACAGCTGCCTACCCCCTTCGTAAGTGCAGGTCCTAAATGAGCTTTTTTCTCTGTTCCCTCACCACAATCCAGATTCTTTTGGGGAGTTACCAGTACAGTAACCACACCAGGAAGTACTTAATTTATTAATCTACTGCTTTTCTTAATCTCAGTGGAGATATTTACTGATAAACAGCTACCTACGCAGCATGTTCATGTCGTTCCTAATGAGCTTTTATCTCTCTCCCCTCACCACAAATCAGATTCTTCTGAGGAGTTCCCAGTACATTATCCTTTCCCCTGTGTAATTACCTTAACAAGCTCCAGCTGTTTTTATTCTCAGAAGGTTTACTCCCTGATATACAGCTGCCTACCACCTTCGTAAGTGCAGGTCCTAAATGAGCTTTTTTCTCTGTTCCCTCACCACAATCCAGATTCGTTTGGGGAGTTACCAGTACAGTAACCATACCAGGAAATACTTAATTTATTAAGCTACTGCTTTTCTTAATCTCAGTGGAGATATTTACTGATAAACAGCTACCTACGCAGCATGTTCATGTCGTTCCTAAATGAGCTTTTATCTCTCTCCCCTCACCACAAATCAGATTCTTCTGAGGAGTTCCCAGTACATTATCCTTTCCCCTGTGTAATTACCTTAACAAGCTCCAGCTGTTTTTATTCTCAGAAGGTTTACTCCATGATATACAGCTGCCTACCCCCTTCGTAAGTGCAGGTCCTATATGAGCTTTTTTCTCTGTTCCCTCACCACAATCCAGATTCTTTTGGGGAGTTACCAGTACAGTAACCATACCAGGAAGTACTTAATTTATTAAGCTACTGCTTTTCTAAATCTCAGTGGAGATATTTACTGATAAACAGCTACCTACGCAGCATGTTCATGTCGTTCCTAAATGAGCTTTTATCTCTCTCCCCTCACCACAAATCAGATTCTTCTGAGGAGTTCCCAGTACATTATCCTTTCCCCTGTGTAATTACCTTAACAAGCTCCAGCTGTTTTTATTCTCAGAAGGTTTACTCCCTGATATACAGCTGCCTACCCCCTTCGTAAGTGCAGGTCCTATATGAGATTTTTTCTCTGATCCCTCACCACAATCCAGATTCTTTTGGGGAGTTACCAGTACAGTAACCATACCAGGAAGTACTTAATTATTATTTTTTTTTTGGCCAGTCCTTGGCCTTGGACTCAGGGCCTGAGCACTGTCCCTCGCTTCTTCCCGCTCAAGGCTAGCACTGTGCCTCTTGATCCACAGCGCCGCTTCTGGCCGTTTTCTGTATATGTGGTGCTGGGGAATCGAACCTAGGGCCTCGTGTATCCGAGGCAGGCACTCTTGCCACTAGGCTATATCCCCAGCCCCAGGAAGTACTTAATTTTAAGCTACTGCTTTTCTTAATCTCAGTGGAGATATTTACTGATAAACAGCTACCTACGCAGCATGTTCATGTCGTTCCTAAATGAGCTTTTATCTCTCTCCCCTCACCACAAATCAGATTCTTCGGAGGAGTTCCCAGTACATTATCCTTTCCCCTGTGTAATTACCTTAACAAGCTCCAGCTGTTTTTATTATCAGAAGGTTTACTCCCTGATATACAGCTGCCTACCCCCTTCGTCAGTGCAGGTCCTAAATGAGCATTTTTCTCTGTTCGCTCACCACAATCCAGATTCTTTTGGGGAGTTACCAGTACAGTAACCATACCAGGAAGTACTTAATTTATTAAGCTACTGCTTTTCTTAATCTCAGTGGAGATATTTACTGATAAACAGCTACCTACGCAGCATGTTCATGTCGTTCCTAAATGAGCTTTTATCTCTCTCCCCTCACCACAAATCTGATTCTTCCTAATTGTTCCCAGTACATTATCCTTTCCCCTCTGTAATTACCTTAACAAGCTCCAGCTGTTTTTATTCTCAGAAGGTTTACTCCCTGATATACTGCTGCCTACCCCCTTCATAAGTGCAGGTCCTAAATGAGCTTTTTTTTCTGTTCTCTCACCACAATCCAGATTCTTTTGGGGAGTTACCAGTACAGTAACCATACCAGGAAGTACTTAATTTATTAAGCTACTGCTTTTCTTAATCTCAGTGGAGATATTTACAGATAAACAGCTACCTACGCACCATGTTCATGTCGTTCCTAAATGAGCTTTTATCTCTCTCCCCTCACCACAAATCAGATTCTTCTGAGGAGTTCCCAGTACATTATCCTTTCCCCTGTGTAATTAAATTAACAAGCTCCAGCTGTTTTTATTCTCAGAAGGTTTAATCCCTGATATACAGCTGCCTACCCAATTCGTAAGTGCAGGTCCTAAATGAGCTTTTTTCTCTCTTCCCTCACCACAATCCAGATTCTTTTGGGGAGTTACCAGTACAGTAACCATACCAGGAAGTACTTAATTTATTAAGCTACTGCTTTTCTTAATCTCAGTGGAGATATTTACTGATAAACAGCTACCTACGCAGCATGTTCATGTCGTTCCTAAATGAGCTTTTATCTCTCTCCCCTCACCACAAATCAGATTCTTCTGAGGAGTTCCCAGTACATTATCCTTTGCCCTGTGTAATTACCTTAACAAGCTCCAGCTGTTTTTATTCTCAGAAGGTTTACTCCCTGATATACAGCTGCCTACCCCCTTCGTAAGTGCAGGTCCTAAATGAGCTTTTTTCTCTGTTGCCTCACCACAATCCAGATTCTTTGGGGAGTTACCAGTACAGTAACCATACCAGGAAGTACTTCATTCATTAAGCTACTGCTGTTCTTAATCTCAGTGGAGATATTTACTGATAAACAGCTACCTACGCAGCATGTTAATGTAGTTCCTAAATGAGCTTTTATCTCTCTCCCCTCACCACAAATCAGATTCTTCTGAGGAGTTCCCAGTCGTTTATAATTTCCCCTGTATAATTACCTTAACAAGCTCCAGCTGTTTTTATTCTCAGAAGGTTTACTCCCTGATATACAGCTGCCTACCCCCTTCGTAAGTGCAGGTCCTAAATGAGCTTTTTTCTCTGTTCCCTCACCACAGTCCAGATTCTTTTGGGGAGTTACTAGTACATTAACCATACCAGGAAGTACTTAGTTTATTAAGCTACTGCTGTTCTTAATCTCAGTGGAGATATTTAGTGATAAACAGCTACCTACGCAGCATGTTCATGTCGTTCCTAAATGAGCTTTTATCTCTCTCCCCTCACCACAAATCAGATTCTTATGAGGAGTTCCCAGTACATTATCCTTTCCCCTGTGTAATTACCTTAACAAGCTCCAGCTGTTTTTATTCTCAGAAGGTTTACTCCCTGATATACAGCTGCCTACCCCCTTCGTAAGTGCAGGTCCTAAATGAGCTTTTTTCTCTGTTCCCTCACCACAAGCCAGATTCTTTTGGGGAGTTACCAGTACAGTAACCATACCAGGAAGTACTGAATTTATTAAGCTACTGCTTTTCTTAATCTCAGTGTAGATATTTACTGATAAACAGCTACCTACGCAGCATGTTCATGTCGTTCCTAAATGAGCTTTTATCTCTCTCCCCTCACCACAAATCTGATTCTTCTGAGGAGTTCCCAGTACATTATCCTTTCCCCTGTGTAATTACCTTAACAAGCTCCAGCTGTTTTTATTCTCAGAAGGTTTACTCCCTGATATACTGCTGCCTACCCCCTTCATAAGTGCAGGTCTTAAATGAGCTTCTTTTTCTGTTCCCTCACCACAATCCAGATTCTTTTGGGGAGTTACCAGTACAGTAACCATACCAGGAAGTACTTAATTTATTAAGCTACTGCTTTTCTTAATCTCAGTGGAGATATTTACTGATAAACAGTACCTAAGCAGCATGTTCATGTCGTTCCTAAATGAGCTTTTATCTCTCTCCCCTCACGACAAATCAGATTCTTCTGAGGAGTTCCCAGTACATTATCCTTTCCCCTGTGTAATTAACTTAACAAGCTCCAGCTGTTTTTATTCTCAGAAGGTTTACTCCCTGATATACAGCTGCCTGCCCCCTTCGTAAGTGCCGGTCATAAATGAGCATTTTTCTCTGTTCCCTCACCACAATCCAGATTCTTTTGGGGATTTACCAGTACAGTACCCATACCAGGAAGTATTTAATTTTTTAAGCTACTGCTTTTCTTAATCTCAGTGGAGATATTTACTGATAAACATCTACCTACGCAGTATGTTCATGTCGTTCCTAAATGAGCTTTTATCTCTCTCCCCTCACCACAAATCAGATTCTTCTGAGGAGTTCCCAGTAGATTATCCTTTCCCCTGTGTAATTACCTTAACAAGCTCCAGCTGTTTTTATTCTCAGAAGGTTTACTCCCTGATATACAGCTGCCTACCCCCTTCGGCAGTGCAGGTCTTAAATGAGATTTTATCTCTGTTCCCTCACCACAATCCAGATTCTTTTGGGGAGTTACCAGTACAGTAACCATACCAGGAAGTACTTAATTTATTAAGCTACTGCTTTTCTTAATCTCAGTGGAGATATTTACTGATAAACAGCTACCTACGCAGCATGTTCATGTCGTTCCTAAATGAGCTTTTATCTCTCTTCCCTCACCACAAATCAGATTCTTCTGAGGAGTTCCCAGTACATTATCCTTTCCCCTGTGTAATTACCTTAACAAGCTCCAGCTTTTTTTATTGTCAGAAGGTTTACTCCCTGATATACAGCTGCCTACCCCCTTCGTCAGTGCAGGTCTTAAATGAGCTTTTTTCTCTGTTCCGTCACCACAATCCAGATTCTTTTGGGGAGTTACCAGTACAGTAACCATACCAGGAAGTACTTAATTTATTAAGCTACTGCTTTTCTTAATCTCAGTGGAGATATTTACTGATAATCAGCTACCTACGAAGCCTGTTCATGTCGTTCCTAAATGAGCTTTTATCTCTCTCCCCTCACCACAAATCAGATTCTTCTGAGGAGTTCCCAGTACATTATCCTTTCCCCTGTGTAATTACCTTAACAAGCTCCAGCTGTTTTTATTGTCAGAAGGTTTACTCCCTGATATACAGCTGCCTAGCCCCTTCGTAAGTGCAGGTCCTACATGAGCTTTTTTCTCTGTTCCCTCACCACGATCCAGATTCTTTTGGAGAGTTACCAGTTAGGAACCATAACTGGAAGTACTTAATTTATTTAGCTACTGCTTTTCTTAATCTCAGTGGAGATATTTAGTGATAAACAGCTACCTAGGCAGCATGTCCATGTCGTTCTTAAATGAGCTTTTATCTGTCTCCCCTCACCACAAATCAGATTCTTCTGAGGAGTTCCCAGTACATTATCCTTTCCCCTGTGTAATTACTTTAAAGAGCTCAAGCTGTTATTATTCTCAGAAGGTTTACTCCCTGATATACAGCTGCCTACCCCCTGCGTAAGTGCAGGTCCTAAATGAGCTTTTTTCACTGTTCCCTCACCACAATCCAGATTCTTTTGGGGAGTTACCAGTACAGTAACCATACCAGGAAGTACTTAATTTATTAAGCTACTTCTTTTCTTAATCTCAGTGGAGATATTTACTGATAAACAGCTACGTATGCAGCATGTTCATGTCGTTCCTAAATGAGCTTTTATCTCTCTCCCCTCACCACAAATCAGATTCTTCTGAGGAGTTCCCAGTACATTATCCTTTCCCCTGTGTAATTACCTTAACAAGCTCCAGCTGTTTTTATCCGCAGGAGTTTTACTCCCTGATATACAACTGCCTACCCCCTTCGTAAGTGCAGGTCCTAAATGAGCTTTATTCTCTGTTCCCTCACCACAATCCAGATTCTTTTGGGGAGTTACCACTACAGTAACCATACCAGGAAGTACTTAATTTATTAAGCTACTGCTTTTCTTAATCTCAGTGGAGATATTTACTGATAAACAGCTACCTACGCAGCATGTACATGTCGTTCCTAAATGAGCTTTTATCTCTCTCCCCTCACCACAAATCAGATTCTTCTGAGGAGTTCCCAGTACATTATCCTTTCCCCTGTGTAATTACCTTAACAAGCTCCAGCTGTTTTTATTCGCAGAAGGTTTACTCCCTGATATACAGCTGCCTACCCCCTTCGTAAGTGCAGGTCCTAAATGAGCTTTTTTCTCTGTTCCCTCACCACAATCCAGATTCTTTTGGGGAGTTACCAGTACAGTAACCATACCAGGAAGTACTTAATTTATTAAGCTACTGCTTTTCTTAATCTCAGTGGAGATATTTACTTATAAACAGCGACCTACGCAGCATGTTCATGTCGTTCCTAAATGAGCTTTTATCTCTCTCCCCTCACCACAGATCAGATTCTTCTGAGGAGTTCCCAGTACATTATCCTTTCCCCTGTGTAATTACCTTAACAAGCTCCAGCTGTTTTTATTCTCAGAAGGTTTACTCCCTGATATACAGCTGCCTACCCCCTTCGTAAGTGCAGGTCTTACATGAGCTTTTTTCTCTGTTCCCTCACCACAATCCAGATTCTTTTCGGGAGTTACCAGTACAGGAACCATACCAGGAAGTACTTAATTTATTAAGCTACTGCTTTTCTTCATCTCAGTGGAGATATTTACTGGTAAACAGCTACGTACGCAGCATGTTCATGTCGTTCCTAAATGAGCTTTTATCTCTCTCCCCTCACCACAAATCAGATTCTTCTGAGGAGTTCCCAGTACATTATCCTTTCCCCTGTGTAATTACCTTAACAAGCTCCAGCTGTTTTTATTCTCCGAAGGATTACTCCCTGATATAGAGCTGCCTACCCCCTTCGTAAGTGCAGGTCCTAAATGAGCTTTTTTCTCTGTTCCCTCACCACAATCCAGATTCTTTTGGGGAGTTACCAGTACAGTAACCATACCAGGAAGTACTTAATTTATTAAGCTACTGCTTTTCTTAATCTCAGTGGAGATATTTACTGATAAACAGCTACCTACGCAGCATGTTCATGTCGTTCCTAAATGAGCTTTTATCTCTCTCCCCTCACCACAAATCTGATTCTTCTGAGGAGTTCCCAGTACATTATCCTTTCCCCTGTGTAATTACCTTACCAAGCTCCAGCTCTTTTTATTCTCAGAAGGTTTACTCCCTGATATACTGCTGCCTACCCCCTTCTTAAATGGAAATCCTAAATGAACTTTTTTCTCTGTTCCCTCACCACAATCCAGATTCTTTTGGGGAGTTACCAGTACAGTAACCATACCAGGAAGTACTTAATTTATTAATCTACTGCTTTTCTTAATCTCAGTGGAGATATTTACTGATAAACAGCTACCTACGCAGAATGTTCATGTCGTTCCTAAATGAGCTTTTATCTCTCTCCCCTCACCACAAATCAGATTCTTCTGAGGAGTTCCCAGTACATTATGCTTTCCCCTGTGTAATTACCTTAACAAGCTCCAGCTGTTTTTATTCTCAGAAGGTTTACTCCCTGATATACAGCTGCCTACCCCCTTCGTATGTGCAGGTCCTAAATGAGCTTTTTTCTCTGTTCCCTCACCACAATCCAGATTCTTTTGGGGAGTTACCAGTACAGTAACCATACCAGGAAGTACTTAATTTATTAAGCTACTGCTTTTCTTAATCTCAGTGGAGATATTTACTGATAAACAGCTACCTACGCAGCATGTTCATGTCGTTCCTAAATGAGCTTTTATCTCTCTCCCCTCACCACAAATCAGATTCTTCTGAGGAGTTCCCAGTACATTATCCTTTCCCCTGTGTAATTACCTTAACAAGCTCCAGCTGTTTTTATTCTCAGAAGGTTTACTCCCTGATATACTGCTGCCTACCCCCTGCATAAGTGCAGGTCCTAAATGAGCTTTTTTTTCTGTTCCCTCACCACAATCCAGATTCTTTTGGGGAGTTACCATTACAGTAACCATACCAGGAAGTACTTAATTTATTAAGCTACTGCTTTTCTTAATCTCAGTGGAGATATTTACTGATAAACAGCTACCTACGCAGCATGTTCATGTCGTTCCTAAATGAGCTTTTATCTCTCTCCCCTCACCACGAATCAGATTCCTCTGAGGAGTTCCCAGTACATTATCCTTTCCCCTGTGTAATTACCTTAACAAGCTCCTGCTGTTTTTATTCTCAGAAGTTTTACTCCCTGATATACAGCTGCCTAACCCCTTCGTAAGTGCAGGTCCTAAATGAGATTTTTTCTCTGTTCCCTCACCACAATCCAGATTCTTTTGGGGAGTTACCAGTACAGTAACCATACCAGGAAGTACTTAATTTATTAAGCTATTGCTTTTCTTAATCTCAGTGGAGATATTTACTGATAAACAGCTACCTACGCAGCATGTTCGTGTCGTTCCTAAATTAGCTTTTATCTCTCTCCGCTCACCACAAATCAGATTCTTCTGAGGAGTTCCCAGTACATTATCCTTTCCCCTGTGTAATTACCTTAACAAGCTCCAGCTGTTTTTATTCTCAGAAGGTTTACTCCCTGATATACAGCTGCCTAACCCCTTCGTAAGTGCCGGGCATAAATGAGCTTTTTTCTCTGTTCCCTCACCACAATCCAGATTGTTTTGGGGAGTTACCAGTATAGTAACCATACCAGGAAGTACTTAATTTATTAAGCTACTGCTTTCCTTAATCTCAGTGGAGATATTTACTGATAAACAGCTACCTAAGCAGCATGTTCATGTCGTTCCTAAATGAGCTTTTATCTCTCTCCCCTCACCAAAAATCAGACTCTTCTGAGGAGTTCCCAGTACATTATCCTTTCCCCTGTGTAATTACCTTAACAAGCTCCAGCTGTTTTTATTCTCAGAAGGTTTACTCACTGATATACAGCTGCCTGCCCCCTTCGTCAGTGCAGGTCCTAAATGAGCTTTTTTCTCTGTTCCCTCACCACAATCCAGATTCTTTTGGGGAGATACCAGTACAGTACCCATACCAGGAAGTACTTAATTTATTAAGCTACTGCTTTTCTTAATCTCAGTGGAGATATTTACTGATAAACAGCTACCTACGCAGCATGTTCGTGTCGTTCCTAAATGAACTTTTATCTCTCTCCCCTCACCACAAATCAGATTCTGCTGAGGAGTTCCCAGTACATTATCCTTTCCCCTGTGTAATTACCTTAACAAGCTCCAGCTGTTTTTATTCTCAGAAGGTTTACTCCCTGATATACAGCTGCCTACCCCCTTCGTCAGTGCAGGTCCTAAATGAGCTTTTTTCTCTATTCCCTCACCACAATCCAGATTCTTTTGGGGAGTTACCAGTACAGTAACCATACCAGGAAGTACTTAATACATTAAGCTACTGCTTTTCTTAATCTCAGTGGAGATATTTACTGATAAACAGCTCCCTACGCAGCATGTTCATGTCGTTCTTAAAGGAGCTTTTATCTCTCTCCCCTCACCACAAATTAGATTCTTCTGAGGAGTTCCCAGTACATTATCCTTTCCCCTGTGTAATTACCTTAACAAGCTCCAGCTGTTTTTATTCTCAGAAGGTTTACTCCCTGATATACAGCTGCCTACCCCCTTCGTAAATGCAGGTCCTAAATGAGCTTTTTTCTCTGTTCCCTCACCACAATCCAGATTCTTTTGGGGAGTTACCAGTACAGTAACCATACCAGGAAGTACTTAATTTATTAAGCTACTGCTTTTCTTAATCTCAGTGGAGATATTTACTGATAAACAGCTACCTACGCAGCATGTTCATGTCGTTCCTAAATGAGCTTTTATCTCTCTCCCCTCACCACAAATCAGATTCTTCTGAATTGTTCCCAGTACATTATCATTTCCCCTGTGTAATTACCTTAACAAGCTCCAGGTGTTTTTATTCTCAGAAGGTTTACTCCCTGATATACAGCTGCCTACCCCCTTCGTAAGTGCAGGTCCAAAATGAGCTTTTTTCTCTGTTCCCTAACCACAATCCTGATTCTTTTGGGGAGTTACCAGTACAGTTACCATACCAGGAAGTACTTAATTTATTAAGCTACTGCTTTCCTTAATCTCAGTGGAGATATTTACTGATAAACAGCTACCTAAGCAGCATGTTCATGTCGTTCCTAAATGAGCTTTTATCTCTCTCCCCTCACCACAAATCAGATTCTTCTGAGGAGTTCCCAGTACATTATCCTTTCCCCTGTGTAATTACCTTAACAATCTCCAGCTGTTTTTATTCTCAGAAGGTTTACTCCCTGATATACAGCTGCCTACCCCCTTCGTAAGTGCAGGTCCTAAATGAGCTTTTTTTCTCTCTTCCCTCACCAAAATCCAGATTCTTTTGGGGAGGTACCAGTACAGTAACCATACCAGGAAGTACTTAATTTATTAAGCTACTGCTTTTCTTAATCTCAGTGGAGATATTTACTGATAAACAGCTACCTACGCAGAATGTTCATGTCGTTCCTAAATGAGCTTTTATCTCTCTCCCCTCACCACAAATCAGATTCTTCTGAGGAGTTCCCAGTACATTATCCTTTCCCCTGTGTAATTACCTTAACAAGCTCCAGCTGTTTTTATTCTCGGAAGGTTTACTCCCTGATATACAGCTGCCTACCCCCTTCGTAAGTGCAGGTCCTAAATGAGATTTTTTCTCTGTTAACTCAACACAATCCAGATTCTTTTGGGGAGTTACCAGTACAGTAACCATACCAGGAAGTACTTAATTTATTAAGCTACTGCTTTTCTTAATCTCAGTGGAGATATTTACTGATAAACAGCTACCTACGCAGCATGTTCATGTCGTTCCTAAATGAGCTTTTATCTCTCTCCCCTCACCACAAATCAGATTCTTCTGAGGAGTTCCCAGTACATTATCCTTTCCCCTGTGTAATTAACTTAACAAGCTCCAGTTGTTTTTATTCTCAGAAGGTTTACTCCCTGATATACAGCTGCCTACCCCCTTCGTAAGTGCAGGTCCTAAATGAGCTTTTTTCTCTGTTCCCTCACCACAATCCTGATTCTTTTGGGGAGTTACCAGTACAGTAACCATACCAGGAAGTACTTAATTTATTAAGCTACTGCTTTTCTTAATCTCAGTGGAGATATTAACTGATAAACAGCTACCTACGGAGCATGTTCATGTCGTTCCTAAATGAGCTTTTATCTCTCTCCCCTCACCACAAATCAGATTCTTCTGAGGAGTTCCCAGGACATTATCCTTTGCCCTGTGTAATTACCTTAACAAGCTCCAGCTGTTTTTATTCTCAGAAGGTTTACTCCCTGATATACAGCTGCCTACCCCCTTCGTAAGTGCAGGTCCTAAATGAGCTTTT
The DNA here is from genome assembly GCF_023159225.1 of Perognathus longimembris pacificus. Classification (NCBI taxonomy): domain Eukaryota; kingdom Metazoa; phylum Chordata; class Mammalia; order Rodentia; family Heteromyidae; genus Perognathus; species Perognathus longimembris. Next base: position 14,515 of record NW_025962001.1, on the reverse strand, counting down.
TTCTCTGTTCCCTCACCACAATCCAGATTCTTTTGGGGAGTTACCAGTACAGTAACCATACCAGGAAGTACTTAATTTATTAAGCTACTGCTGTTCTTAATCTCAGTGGAGATATTTACTGATAAACAGCTACCTACGCAGCATGTTCATGTCGTTCCTAAATGAGCTTTTATCTCTCTCCCCTCACCACCAATCAGATTCTTCTGAGGAGTTCCCAGTACATTATCCTTTGCCCTGTGTAATTACCTTAACAAGCTCCAGCTGTTTTTATTCTCAGAAGTTTTAATCCCTGATATACAGCTGCCTACCCAATTCGTAAGTCCAGGTCCTAAATGAGCTTTTTTCTCTGTTCCCTCACCACAATCCACATTCTTTTGGGGAGTTACCAGTACAGTAACCATACCAGGAAGTACTTAATTTATTAAGCTACTGCTTTTCTTAATCTCAGTGGAGATATTTACTGATAAACAGCTACCTACGCAGCATGTTCATGTCGTTCCTAAATGAGCTTTTATCTCTCTCCCCTCACCACAAATCAGATTCTTCTGAGGAGTTCCCAGTACATTATCCTTTGCCCTGTGTAATTACCTTAACAAGCTCCAGCTGTTTTTATTCTCAGAAGGTTTACTCCCTGATATACAGCTGCCTACCCCCTTCGTAAGTGCAGGTCCTAAATGAGCTTTTTTCTCTGTTCCCTCACCACAATCCAGATTCTTTTGAGGAGTTACCAGTACAGTAACAATACCAGGAAGTACTTAATTTATTAAGCTACTGCTTTTCTTAATCTCAGTGGAGATATTTACTGATAAACAGCTACCTACGCAGCATGTTCATGTCGTTCCTAAATGAGCTTTTATCTCTCTCCCCTCACCACAAATCAGATTCTTCTGAGGAGTTCCCAGTCGTTTATAATTTCCCCTGTATAATTACCTTAACAAGCTCCAGCTGTTTTTATTCTCAGAAGGTTTACTCCCTGATATACAGCTGCCTACCCCCTTCGTAAGTGCAGGTCCTAAATGAGCTTTTTTCTCTCTTCCCTCACCACAATCCAGATTCTTCTGGGGAGTTACAAGTACAGTAACCATACCAGGAAGTCCTTAATTTATTAAGATACTGCTTTTCTTAATCTCAGTATAGATATTTACTGATAAACAGCTACCTACGCAGCATGTTCATGTCGTTCCTAAATGAGCTTTTATCTCTGTCCCCTCACCACAAATCAGATTCTTCCTAATTGTTCCCAGTACATTATCCTTTCCCCTGTGTAATTAACTTAACAAGCTCCAGCTGCTTTTATTCTCAGAAGGTTTACTCCCTGATAAACAGCTGCCTACCCCCTTCGAAAGTGCAGGTCCTAAATGAGCTTTTTTCTCTGTTCCCTCACCACAATCCAGATTCTTTGGGGGAGTTACCAGTACAGTAACCATTCCAGGAAGTACTTAATTTATTAAGCTACTGCTTTTCTTAATCTCAGTGGAGATATTTACTGATAAACAGCTACCTACACAGCATGTTCATGTCGTTCCTAAATGAGCTTTTATCTCTCTCCCCTCACCACAAATCAGATTCTTCTGAATTGGTCCCAGTACATTATCATTTCCCCTGTGTAATTAGCTTAACAATCTCCAGCTGTTTTTATTCTCAGAAGGTTTACTCCCTGATATACAGCTGCCTAACCGCTTCGTAAGTGCAGGTCCTAAATGAGCTTTTTTCTCTGTTCCCTCACCACAATCCAGATTCTTTTGTGCAGTTACCAGTACAGTAACCATACCAGGAAGTAATTAATTTATTAAGCTACTGCTTTTCTTAATCTCAGTGGAGATATTTACTGATAAACAGCTACCTAAGCAGCATGTTCATGTCGTTCCTAAATGAGCTTTTATCTCTCTCCCCTCACCACAAATCAGATTCTTCTGAGGAGTTCCCAGTACATTATCCTTTCCCCTGTGTAATTACCTTAACAAGCTCCAGCTGTTTTTATTCTCAGAAGTTTTACTCCCTGATATACAGCTTCCTACCCCATTCGTAAGTGCAGGTCCTAAATGAGCTTTTTTCTCTGTTTCCTCACCACAATCAAGATTCTTTTGGGGAGTTACCAGTACAGTAACCATACCAGGAAGTACTTAATTTATTAAGCTACTGCTTTGCTTAATCTCAGTGGAGATATTTACTGATAAACAGCTACGTATGCAGCATGTTCATGTCGTTCCTAAATGAGCTTTTATCTCTCTCCCCTCACCACAAATCAGATTCTTCTGAGGAGTTCCCAGTACATTATCCTTTCCCCTGTGTAATTACCTTAACAAGCACCAGCTGTTTTTATTCTCAGAAGGTTTACTCCCTGATATACAGCTGCCTACCCCCTTCGTAAGTGCAGGTCCTAAATGAGCTTTTTTCTCTGTTCCCTCACCACAATCCAGATTCTTTTGGGGAGGTACCAGTACAGTAACCATACCAGGAAGTACTTAATTTATTAAGCTACTGCTTTTCTTAATCTCAGTGGAGATATTTACTGATAAACAGCTACCTACGCAGCATGTTCATGTCGTTCCTAAATGAGCTTTTATCTCTCTCCCCTCTCCACAAATCAGATTATTCTGAGGAGTTCCCAGTACATTATCCTTTCCCCTGTGTAATTACCTTAACAAGCTCCAGCTGTTTTTATTCTCGGAAGTGATACTCCCTGATATACAGCTGCCTACCCCCTTCGTAAGTGCAGGTCCTAAATGGGCTTTTTTCTCTGTTCCCTCACCACAATCCAGATTCTTTAGGGGAGTTACCAGTACAGTAACCATACCAGGAAGTACTTAATTTATTAAGCTACTGCTTTTCTTAATCTCAGTGGAGATATTTACTGATAAACAGCTACCTACGCAGCATGTTCATGTCGTTCCTAAATGAGCTTTTATCTCTCTCCCCTCACCACAAATCAGATTCTTCTGAGGAGTTCCCAGTACATTATCCTTTGCCCTGTGTAATTACCTTAACAAGCTCTAGCTCTTTTTATTCTCAGAAGGTTTACTCCCTGATATACAGCTGCCTACCCCCTTCGTAAGTGCAGGTCCTAAATGAGCTTTTTTCTCTGTTCCCTCACCACAATCCAGATTCTCCTGCGGAGATCCCAGTACATTATCCTTTCCCCTGTGTAATTACCTTAACAAGCTCCAGCTGTTTTTATTCTCAGAAGGTTTACTCCCTGATATACAGCTGCCTACCCCCTTCGTAAGTGCAGGTCCTAAGTGAGCTTTTTTCTCTGTTCCCTCACCACAATCCAGATTCTTTTGGGGAGTTACCAGTACAGTAACCATACCAGGAAGTACTTAATTTATTAAGCTACTGCTTTTCTTAATCTCAGTGGAGATATTTACTGATAAACAGCTACCTACGCAGCATGTTCATGTCGTTCCTAAATGAGCTTTTATCTCTCTCCCCTCACCACTAATCAGATTCTTCTGAGGAGTTCCCAGTACATTATCCTTTCCCAGGTGTAATTACCTTAACAAGCTCCAGCTGTTTTTATTCTCAGAAGGTTTACTCCCTGATATACAGCTGCCTACCCCCTTCGAAACTGCAGGTCATAAATGAGCTTTTTTTTCTGTTCCCTCACCACAATCCAGATTATTTTGGGGATTTACCAGTACAGTAACCATACCAGGAAGTACTTAATTTATTAAGCTGCTGCTTTTCTTAATCTCAGTGGAGATATTTACTGATAAACAGCTACCTACGCAGCATGTTCATGTCATTCCTCAATGAGCTTTTATCTCTCTCCCCTCACCACAAATGAGATTCTTCTGAGGAGTTCCCAGTACATTATCCTTTCCCCTGTGTAATTACCTTAACAAGCTCCAGCTGCTTTTATTCTCAGAAGGTTTACTCCCTGATATACTGCTGCCTACCCCCTTCGTAAGTTCAGGTCCTAAATGAGCTTTTTCTCTGTTCCCTCACCACAATTCAGATTCTTTTGGGGAGTTACCAGTACAGTAACCATACCAGGAAGTACTTAATTTATTAAGCTACTGCTTTTCTTAATCTCAGTGGAGATATTTACTGATAAACAGCTACCTACGCAGCATGTTCATGTCGTTCCTAAATGAGTTTTTATCTCTCTCCCCTCACCACAAATCAGATTCTTCTGAGGAGTTCCCAGTACATTATCCTTTCCCCTGTGTAATTACCTTAACAAGCTCCAGCTGTTTTTATTCTCAGAAGGTTTACTCCCTGATATACAGCTGCCTACCCCTTCATAAGTGCAGGTCCTAAATGAGCTTCTTTCTCTGTTCCCTCACCACAATCCAGATTCTTTTGGGGAGTTACCAGTACAGTAACCATACCAGGAAGTACTTAATTTATTAAGCTCCTGCTTTTCTTAATCTCAGTGGAGATATTTACTGATAAACAGCTACCTACGCAGCATGTTCATGTCGTTCCTAAATGAGCTTTTATCTCTCTCCCCTCACCACAAATCAGATTCTTCCTAATTGTTCCCAGTACATTATCCTTTCCCCTCTGTAATTACCTTAACAAGCTCCAGCTGTTTTTATTCTCAGAAGGTTTACTCCCTGATATACAGCTGCCTACCCCCTTCGTAAGTGCAGGTCCTAAATGAGCTTTTTTCTCTGTTCCCTCACCACAATCCAGATTCTTTTGGGGAGTTACCAGTACAGTAACCACACCAGGAAGTACTTAATTTATTAATCTACTGCTTTTCTTAATCTCAGTGGAGATATTTACTGATAAACAGCTACCTACGCAGCATGTTCATGTCGTTCCTCAATGAGCTTTTATCTCTCTCCCCTCACCACAAATCAGATTCTTCTGAGGAGTTCCCAGTACATTATCCTTTCCCCTGTGTAATTACCTTAACAAGCTCCAGCTGTTTTTATTCTCAGAAGGTTTACTCCCTGATATACAGCTGCCTACCACCTTCGTAAGTGCAGGTCCTAAATGAGCTTTTTTCTCTGTTCCCTCACCACAATCCAGATTCGTTTGGGGAGTTACCAGTACAGTAACCATACCAGGAAATACTTAATTTATTAAGCTACTGCTTTTCTTAATCTCAGTGGAGATATTTACTGATTAACAGCTACCTACGCAGCATGTTCATGTCGTTCCTAAATGAGCTTTTATCTCTCTCACCTCACCACAAATCAGATTCTTCTGAGGAGTTCCCAGTACATTATCCTTTCCCCTGTGTAATTACCTTAACAAGCTCCAGCAGTTTTTATTCTCAGAAGGTTTACTCCATGATATACAGCTGCCTACCCCCTTCGTAAGTGCAGGTCCTATATGAGCTTTTTTCTCTGTTCCCTCACCACAATCCAGATTCTTTTGGGGAGTTACCAGTACAGTAACCATACCAGGAAGTACTTAATTTATTAAGCTACTGCTTTTCTAAATCTCAGTGGAGATATTTACTGATAAACAGCTACGTACGCAGCATGTTCATGTCGTTCCTAAATGAGCTTTTATCTCTCTCCCCTCACCACAAATCAGATTCTTCTGAGGAGTTCCCAGTACATTATCCTTTCCCCTGTGTAATTACCTTAACAAGCTCCAGCTGTTTTTATTCTCAGAAGGTTTACTCCCTGATATACAGCTGCCTACCCCCTTCGTAAGTGCAGGTCCTATATGAGATTTTTTCTCTGATCCCTCACCACAATCCAGATTCTTTTGGGGAGTTACCAGTACAGTAACCATACCAGGAAGTACTTAATTATTATTTTTTTTTTTGGCCAGTCCTTGGCCTTGGACTCAGGGCCTGAGCACTGTCCCTCGCTTCTTCCCGCTCAAGGCTAGCACTGTGCCTCTTGATCCACAGCGCCGCTTCTGGCCGTTTTCTGTATATGTGGTGCTGGGGAATCGAACCTAGGGCCTCGTGTATCCGAGGCAGGCACTCTTGCCACTAGGCTATATCCCCAGCCCCAGGAAGTACTTAATTTTAAGCTACTGCTTTTCTTAATCTCAGTGGAGATATTTACTGATAAACAGCTACCTACGCAGCATGTTCATGTCGTTCCTAAATGAGCTTTTATCTCTCTCCCCTCACCACAAATCAGATCCTTCTGAGGAGTTCCCAGTACATTATCCTTTCCCCTGTGTAATTACCTTAACAAGCTCCAGCTGTTTTTATTCTCAGAAGGTTTACTCCCTGATATACAGCTGCCTACCCCCTTCGTAAGTGCAGGTCCTAAATGAGCTTTTTTCTCTGTTCCCTCACCACAAGCCAGATTCTTTTGGGGAGTTACCAGTACAGTAACCATACCAGGAAGTACTGAATTTATTAAGCTACTGCTTTTCTTAATCTCAGTGTAGATATTTACTGATAAACAGCTACCTACGCAGCATGTTCATGTCGTTCCTAAATGAGCTTTTATCTCTCTCCCTCACCACAAATCTGATTCTTCTGAGGAGTTCCCAGTACATTATCCTTTCCCCTGTGTAATTACCTTAACAAGCTCCAGCTGTTTTTATTCTCAGAAGGTTTACTCCCTGATATACTGCTGCCTACCCCCTTCATAAGTGCAGGTCTTAAATGAGCTTCTTTTTCTGTTCCCTCACCACAATCCAGATTCTTTTGGGGAGTTACCAGTACAGTAACCATACCAGGAAGTACTTAATTTATTAAGCTACTGCTTTTCTTAATCTCAGTGGAGATATTTACTGATAAACAGTACCTAAGCAGCATGTTCATGTCGTTCCTAAATGAGCTTTTATCTCTCTCCCCTCACGACAAATCAGATTCTTCTGAGGAGTTCCCAGTACATTATCCTTTCCCCTGTGTAATTAACTTAACAAGCTCCAGCTGTTTTTATTCTCAGAAGGTTTACTCCCTGATATACAGCTGCCTGCCCCCTTCGTAAGTGCCGGTCATAAATGAGCATTTTTCTCTGTTCCCTCACCACAATCCAGATTCTTTTGGGGATTTACCAGTACAGTACCCATACCAGGAAGTATTTAATTTTTTAAGCTACTGCTTTTCTTAATCTCAGTGGAGATATTTACTGATAAACAGCTACCTACGCAGTATGTTCATGTCGTTCCTAAATGAGCTTTTATCTCTCTCCCCTCACCACAAATCAGATTCTTCTGAGGAGTTCCCAGTACATTATCCTTTCCCCTGTGTAATTACCTTAACAAGCTCCAGCTGTTTTTATTCTCAGAAGGTTTACTCCCTGATATACAGCTGCCTACCCCCTTCGGCAGTGCAGGTCTTAAATGAGATTTTATCTCTGTTCCCTCACCACAATCCAGATTCTTTTGGGGAGTTACCAGTACAGTAACCATACCAGGAAGTACTTAATTTATTAAGCTACTGCTTTTCTTAATCTCAGTGGAGATATTTACTGATAAACAGCTACCTACGCAGCATGTTCATGTCGTTCCTAAATGAGCTTTTATCTCTCTTCCCTCACCACAAATCAGATTCTTCTGAGGAGTTCCCAGTACATTATCCTTTCCCCTGTGTAATTACCTTAACAAGCTCCAGCTTTTTTTATTGTCAGAAGGTTTACTCCCTGATATACAGCTGCCTACCCCCTTCGTCAGTGCAGGTCTTAAATGAGCTTTTTTCTCTGTTCCGTCACCACAATCCAGATTCTTTTGGGGAGTTACCAGTACAGTAACCATACCAGGAAGTACTTAATTTATTAAGCTACTGCTTTTCTTAATCTCAGTGGAGATATTTACTGATAATCAGCTACCTACGAAGCCTGTTCATGTCGTTCCTAAATGAGCTTTTATCTCTCTCCCCTCACCACAAATCAGATTCTTCTGAGGAGTTCCAAGTAAAATATCCTTTCCCCTGTGTAATTACCTTAACAAGCTCCAGCTGTTTTTATTCTCAGAAGGTTTACTCCCTGATATACAGCTGCCTACCCCCTTCGTAAGTGCAGGTCCTAAATGAGCTTTTTTCTCTGTTCCCTCACCACAATGCAGATTCTTTTGGGGAGTTACCAGTACAGTAACCATACCAGGAAGTACTTAATTTATTAAGCTACTGCTGTTCTTAATCTCAGTGGAGATATTTACTGATAAACAGCTACCTACGCAGCATGTTCATGTCGTTCCTAAATGAGCTTTTATCTCTCTCCCCTCACCACAAATCAGACTCTTCTGAGGAGTTCCCAGTACTTTATAATTTCCCCTGTGTAATTACCTTAACAAGATCCAGCTGTTTTTATTCTCAGAAGGTTTACTCCCTGATATACAGCTGCCTACCCCCTTCGTAAGTGCAGGTCTTAAATGAGCTTTTTTCTCTGTTCCCTCACCACAATCCAGATTCTTTTGGGGAGTTACCATTACAGTAACCATACCAGGAAGTCCTTAATTAATTAAGCTACTGCTTTTCTTAATCTCAGTGGAGATATTTACTAATAAACAGCTACCTACGCAGCATGTTCACGGCGTTCCTAAATGAGCTTTTATCTCTCTCTCCTCACCACAAATCAGATTCTTCTGAGGAGTTCCCAGTACATTATCCTTTCCCCTGTGTAATTACCTTAACAAGCTCCAGCTCTTTTTATTATCAGAAGTTTTACTCCTTGATATAAAGCTGCCTACCCCCTTCGTCAGTGCAGGTCCTAAATGAGCTTTTTTCTCTGTTCCCTAACCACAATCCCGATTCTTTTGGGGGTTACCAGTACAGTAACCATACCAGGAAGTACTTAATTTATTAAACTACTGCTTTTCTTAATCTCAGTGGAGATATTTACTGATAAACAGCTACCTACGCAGCATGTTCATGTCCTTCCTAAATGAGCTTTTATCTCTCTCCCCTCACCACAAATCAGATTCTTCTGAGGAGTTCCCAGTACATTATCCTTTGCCCTGTGTAATTACCTTAACAAGCTCCAGCTGTTTTTATTCTCAGAAGGTTTACTCCCTGATATACAGCTGCCTACCCCCTTCATAAGTGCAGGTCCTAAATGAGCTATTTTCTCTGTTCCCTCACCACAATCCAGATTCTTTTGGGGAGTTACCAGTACAGTAACCATACCAGGAAGTACTTAATTTATTAAGCTACTGCTATTCTTAATCTCAGTGGATATATTTACTGATAAACAGCTACCTACGCAGCATGTTCATGTAGTTCCTAAATGAGCTTTTATCTGTCTCCCCTCACCACAAATCAGATTCTTCTGAGGAGTTCCCAGTCGTTTATAATTTCCTCTGTATAATTACCTTAACAAGCTCCAGCTGTTTTTATTCTCAGAAGGTTTACTCCCTGATATACAGCTGCCTACCCCCCTTCGTAAGTGCAGGTCCTAAATGAGCTTTTTTCTGTTCCCTCACCACAATCCAGATTCTTTTGGGGAGTTACCAGTACAGTAACCATACCAGGAAGTACTTAATTTATTAAGCTACTGCTTTTCTTAATCTCAGTGGAGATATTTACTGATAAACAGCTACCTACGCAGCATGTTCATGTCGTTCCTAAATGAGCTTTTATCTCTCTCCCCTCACCACCAATCAGATTCTTCTGAGGAGTTCCCAGTACATTATCCTTTCCCCTGTGTAATTACCTTAACAAGCTCCAGCTGTTTTTATTCTCCGAAGGTTTACTCCCTGATATACAGCTGCCTACCCCCTTCGTAAGTGCAGGTCCTATATGAGCTTTTTTCTCTGTTCCCTCACCACAATCCAGATTCTTTTGGAGAGTTACCAGTACAGTAACCATACCAGGAAGTACTTAATTTATTAAGCTACTGCTTTTCTTAATCTCAGTGGAGATATTTACTGATAAACAGCTACCTACGCAGCATGTTCATGTCGTTCCTAAATGAGCTTTTTTCTGTCTCCCCTCAACACAAATCAGATTCTTCTGAGGAGTTCCCAGTACATTATCCTTTCCCCTGTGTAATTACCTTAACAAGCTCCAGCTGGTTTTATTCTCAGAAGGTTTACTCCCTGATATACAGCTGCCTACCCCCTTCGTCAGTGCATGTCCTAAATGAGCTTTTTTCTCTGTTCCCTCACCACAATCCAGATTCTTTTGGGGAGTTACCAGTACAGTAACCATACCAGGAAGTACTTAATTTATTAAGCTGCTGCTTTTCTTAATCTCAGTGGAGATATTTACTGATAAACAGCTACCTACGCAGCATGTTCATGTCGTTCCTAAATGAGCTTTTATCTCTCTCCCCTCACCACAAATGAGATTCTTCTGAGGAGTTCCCAGTACATTATCCTTTCCCCTGTGTAATTACCTTAACAAGCTCCAGTTGCTTTTATTCTCAGAAGGTTTACTCCCTGATATACTGCTGCCTAGCCCCTTCGTAAGTTCAGGTCCTAAATGAGCTTTTTCTCTGTTCCCTCACCACAATCCAGATTCTTTTGGGGAGTTACCAGTACAGTAACCATACCAGGAAGTACTTAATTTATTAAGCTCCTGCTTTTCTTAATCTCAGTGGAGATATTTACTGATAAACAGCTACCTACGCAGCATGTTCATGTCGTTCCTAAATGAGCTTTTATCTCTCTCCCCTCACCACAAATCAGATTCTTCTGAGGAGTTCCCAGTACATTATCCTTTGCCCTGTGTAATTACCTTAACAAGCTCCAGCTGTTTTTATTCTCAGAAGGTTTACTCCCTGATATACAGCTGCCTACCCCCTTCATAAGTGCAGGTCCTAAATGAGCTATTTTCTCTGTTCCCTCACCACAATCCAGATTCTTTTGGGGAGTTACCAGTACAGTAACCATACCAGGAAGTACTTAATTTATTAAGCTACTGCTATTCTTAATCTCAGTGGATATATTTACTGATAAACAGCTACCTACGCAGCATGTTCATGTAGTTCCTAAATGAGCTTTTATCTCTCTCCCCTCACCACAAATCAGATTCTTCTGAGGAGTTCCCAGTCGTTTATAATTTCGTCTGTATAATTACCTTAACAAGCTCCAGCTGTTTTTATTCTCAGAAGGTTTACTCCCTGATATACAGCTGCCTACCCCCTTCGTAAGTGCAGGTCCTAAATGAGCTTTTTTCTGTTCCCTCACCACAATCCAGATTCTTTTGGGGAGTTACCAGTACAGTAACCATACCAGGAAGTACTTAATTTATTAAGCTACTGCTTTTCTTAATCTCAGTGGAGATATTTACTGATAAACAGATACCTACGCAGCATGTTCATGTCGTTCCTAAATGAGCTTTTATCTCTCTCCCCTCACCACTTATCAGATTCTTCTGAGGAGTTCCCAGTACATTATCCTTTCCCCTGTGTAATTACCTTAACAAGCTCCAGCTGTTTTTATTCTCAGAAGGTTTACTCCCTGATATACAGCTGCCTACCCCCTTCGTAAGTGCAGGTCCTATATGAGCTTTTTTCTCTGTTCCCTCACCACAATCCAGATTCTTTTGGAGAGTTACCAGTACAGTAACCATACCAGGAAGTACTTAATTTATTAAGCTACTGCTTTTCTTAATCTCAGTGGAGATATTTACTGATAAAGAGCTACCTACGCAGCATGTTCATGTCGTTCCTAAATGAGCTTTTTTCTGTCTCCCCTCAACACAAATCAGATTCTTCTGAGGAGTTCCCAGTACATTATCCTTTCCCCTGTGTAATTACCTTAACAAGCTCCAGCTGGTTTTATTCTCAGAAGGTTTACTCCCTGATATAGAGCTGCCTACCCCCTTCGTCAGTGCAGGTCCTAAATGAGCTTTTTTCTCTGTTCCCTCACCACAATCCAGATTCTTTGGGGAGTTACCAGTACAGTAACCATACCAGGAAGTACTTAATTTATTAAGCTGCTGCTTTTCTTAATCTCAGTGGAGATATTTACTGATAAACAGCTACCTACGCAGCATGTTCATGTCGTTCCTAAATGAGCTTTTATCTCTCTCCCCTCACCACAAATGAGATTCTTCTGAGGAGTTCCCAGTACATTATCCTTTCCCCTGTGTAATTACCTTAACAAGCTCCAGTTGCTTTTATTCTCAGAAGGTTTACTCCCTGATATACTGCTGCCTAGCCCCTTCGTAAGTTCAGGTCCTAAATGAGCTTTTTCTCTGTTCCCTCACCACAATCCAGATTCTTTTGGGGAGTTACCAGTACAGTAACCATACCAGGAAGTACTTAATTTATTAAGCTCCTGCTTTTCTTAATCTCAGTGGAGATATTTACTGATAAACAGCTACCTACGCAGCATGTTCATGTCGTTCCTAAATGAGCTTTTATCTCTCTCCCCTCACCACAAATCAGATTCTTCTGAGGATGTTCCCAGTACATTATCCTTTCCCCTGTGTAATTACCTTAACAAGCTCCAGCTGTTTTTATTCTCAGAAGGTTGACTCCCTGATATACAGCTGCCTACCCCCTTCGTAAGTGCAGGTCCTAAATGAGCTTTTTTCTCTGTTCCCTCACCACAATCCAGATTCTTTTGGGGAGTTACCAGTTCAGTAAACATACCAGGAAGTACTTAATTTATTAAGCTACTGCTTTTCTTAATCTCAGTGGAGATATTTACTGATAAACAGCTACCTACGCAGCATGTTCATGTCGTTCCTAAATGAGCTTTTATCTCTCTCCCCTCACCACAAATGAGAATCTTCTGAGGAGTTCCCAGTACATAATCCTTTCCAATGTGTAATTACCTTAACAAGCTCCAGCTGTTTTTATTCTCAGAAGGTATACTCCCTGATATACAGCTGCCTACCCCCTTCATAAGTGCAGGTCCTAAATGAGCTTTTATCTCTCTCCCCTCACCACAAATCAGATTCTTCTGCGGAGATCCCAGTACATTATCCTTTCCCCTGTGTAATTACCTTAACAAGCTCCAGCTGTTTTTATTCTCAGAAGGTTTACTCCCTGATATACAGCTGCCTAACCCCTTCGTAAGTGCAGGTCCTAAATGAGCTTTTTTCTCTGTTCCCTCACCACAATCCAGATTCTTTTGGGGAGTTACCAGTACAGTAACCATACCAGGAAGTACTTAATTCATTAAGCTACTGCTTTTCTTAATCTCAGTGGAGATATTTACTGATAAACAGCTACGTGTGCATCATGTTCATGTCGTTCTTAAATGAGCTTTTTATCTCTCTCCCCTCACCACATCAGATTCTTCTGAGGAGTTCCAAGTACATTATCCTTTCCCCTGTGTAATTACCTTAACAAGTTCCAGCTGTTTTTTTCTCAGAAGGTTTACTCCCTGATATACAGCTGCCTACCCCCTTCGTAAGTGCAGGTCCTAAATGAGCTTTTTTTCTCTGTTCCCTCACCACAATCCAGATTCTTTTGGGGAGTTACCAGTACAGTAACCATACCAGGAAGTACTTAATTTATTAAGCTACTGCTTTTCTTAATCTCAATGGAGATATTTACTGATAAACAGCTACCTACGCAGCATGTTCTTGTCGTTCCTAAATGAGCTTTTATCTCTCTCCCCTCACCACAAATGAGAATCTTCTGAGGAGTTCCCAGTACATTATCCTTTCCCCTGTGTAATTACCTTAACAAGCTCCAGCTGTTTTTATTCTCAGAAGGTATACTCCCTGATATACAGCTGCCTACCCCCTTCATAAGTGCAGGTCCTAAATGAGCTTTTATCTCTCTCCCCTCACCACAAATCAGATTCTTCTGCGGAGATCCCAGTACATTATCCTTTCCCCTGTGTAATTACCTTAACAAGCTCCAGCTGTTTTTATTCTCAGAAGGTTTACTCCCTGATATACAGCTGCCTAACCCCTTCGTAAGTGCAGGTCCTAAATGAGCTTTTTTCTCTGTTCCCTCACCACAATCCAGATTCTTTTGGGGAGTTACCAGTACAGTAACCATACCAGGAAGTACTTAATTCATTAAGCTACTGCTTTTCTTAATCTCAGTGGAGATATTTCCTGATAAACAGCTACGTGTGCAGCATGTTCATGTCGTTCTTAAATGAGCTTTTATCTCTCTCCCCTCACCACAAATCAGATTCTTCTGAGGAGTTCCAAGTACATTATCCTTTCCCCTGTGTAATTACCTTAACAAGTTCCAGCTGTTTTTTTCTCAGAAGGTTTACTCCCTGATATACAGCTGCCTACCCCCTTCGTAAGTGCAGGTCCTAAATGAGCTTTTTTCTCTGTTCCCTCACCACAATCCAGATTCTTTTGGGGAGTTACCAGTACAGTAACCATACCAGGAAGTACTTAATTTATTAAGCTACTCCTTTTCTTAATCTCAGTGGAGATATTTACTGATAAACAGCTACCTACGCAGCATGTTCATGTCGTTCCTAAATGAGCTTTTATCTCTCTCCCCTCACCACAAATGAGAATCTTCTGAGGAGTTCCCAGTACATTATCCTTTCCCCTGTGTAATTACCTTAACAAGCTCCAGCTGTTTTTATTCTCAGAAGGTATACTCCCTGATATACAGCTGCCTACCCCCTTCATAAGTGCAGGTCCTAAATGAGCTTTTATCTCTCTCCCCTCACCACAAATCAGATTCTTCTGCGGAGATCCCAGTACATTATCCTTTCCCCTGTGTAATTACCTTAACAAGCTCCAGCTGTTTTTATTCTCAGAAGGTTT
>NW_025962000.1:0-31683 GCF_023159225.1 Perognathus longimembris pacificus | reverse complement strand
ACATGAACATGCTGCGTAGGTAGCTGTTTATCAGTAAATATCTCCACTGACATTAAGAAAAGCAGTAACTTAATAAATTAAGTACTTCCTGGTATGGTTACTGTACTGGTAACTCCCCAAAAGAATCTGGATTGTGGTGAGGGAACAGAGAAAAAAGCTCATTTAAGACCTGCACTTACGAAGGGGGTAGGCAGCTGTATATCAGGGAGTAAACCTTCTGAGTATAAAAACAGCTGGAGCTTGTTAAGGTAATTACACAGGGGAAAGGATAATGTACTGGGAACTCCTCAGAAGAATCTGATTTGTGGTGAGGGGAGAGAGACAAAAGCTCATATAGGAACGACATGAACATGCTGCGTAGGTAGCTGTTTATCAGTAAATATCTCCACTGAGATTAAGAAAAGCAGTAGCTTAATAAATTAAGTACTTCCTGGTATGGTGACTATACTGGTAACTCCCCAAAAGATCTGGATTGTGGTGAGGGAACAGAGAAAAAAGCTCATTTATGACCTACACATACGAAGGGGGTAGGCAGCTGTATATCAGGGAGTAAACCTTCTGAGAATAAAAACATCTGGAGCTTGTTAAGGTAATTACACAGGGGAAAGAATAATGTACTGGGAACTCCTCAGAAGAATCTGATTTGTGGTGAGGGGAGAGAGATAAAAGCTCATTTAGGAACGACATGAACATGCTGCGTAGGTAGCTGTTTATCAGTAAATATCTCCACTGAGATTAAGAAAAGCAGTAGCTTAATTAATTAAGTACTTCCTGGTATTGTTACTGTACTCCTAACTCCCCAAAAGAATCTGGATTGTGGTGAGGGAACAGAGAAAAATGCTCATTTAGGACCTGCACTTACGAAGGGGGTAGGCAGCTGTATATCAGGGAGTAAACCTTCTGAGAATAAAAACAGCTTTAGTTTGTTAAGGTAATTACACAGGGGAAAGGAAAATGTACTGGGAACTCCTCAGAAGAATCTGATTCCTGGTGAGGGGAGAGAGATAAAAGCTCATTTAGGAACGACATGAACGTGCTGCGTAGGTAGCTGTTTATCAGTAAATATCTCTACTGAGATTAAATAAAGCAGTAGCTTAATAAATTAAGTATTTCCTAGTATGGTTCCTGTACTGGTAACTCCCCAAAAGAATCTAGATTGTGGTGAGGGAACAGAGAAAAAAGCTCATTTAGGACCTGCACTTACGAAGGGGGTAGGCAGCTGTATATCAGGGAGTAAACCTTCTGAGAATAAAACAGCTGGAGCTTTTTAAGGTAATTACACAGGGGAAAGGATAATGTACTGGGAACTCCTCAGAAGAATCTGATTTGTGGGTGAGGGAGAGAGATAAAAGCTCATTTAGGAACGACATGAACATGCTGCGTACGTAGCTGTTTATCAGAAAATATCTCCACTGAGATTAAGAAAAGCAGTAGCTTAATAAATTAAGTACTTCCTGGTATGGTTACTGTACTGGTAACTCCCCAAAAGAATCTGGATTGTGGTGAGGGAACAGAGAAAAAAGCTCATTTAGGACCTGCACTTACGAAGGGGGTAGGCAGCTATATATCAGGGAGTAAACCTTCTGAGAATAAAAACATCTGGAGCTTGTTAAGGTAATTACACAGGGGAAAGGATAATGTACTGGGAACTCCTCAGAAGAATCTGATTTGTGGTGAGGGGAGAGAGATAAAAGCTCATTTAGGAACGACATGAACATGCTGCGTAGGTAGCTGTTTATCAGTAAATATCTCCACTGACATTAAGAAAAGCAGTAACTTAATAAATTAAGTACTTCCTGGTATGGTTACTGTACTGGTAACTCCCCAAAAGAATCTGGATTGTGGTGAGGGAACAGAGAAAAAAGCTCATTTAAGACCTGCACTTACGAAGGGGGTAGGCAGCTGTATATCAGGGAGTAAACCTTCTGAGTATAAAAACAGCTGGAGCTTGTTAAGGTAATTACACAGGGGAAAGGATAATGTACTGGGAACTCCTCAGAAGAATCTGATTTGTGGTGACGGGAGAGAGACAAAAGCTCATATAGGAACGACATGAACATGCTGCGTAGGTAGCTGTTTATCAGTAAATATCTCCACTGAGATTAAGAAAAGCAGTAGCTTAATAAATGAAGTACTTCCTGGTATGGTGACTATACTGGTAACTCCCCAAAAGAATCTGGATTGTGGTGAGGGAACAGAGAAAAAAGCTCATTTATGACCTACACATACGAAGGGGGTAGGCAGCTGTATATCAGGGAGTAAACCTTCTGAGAATAAAAACATCTGGAGCTTGTTAAGGTAATTACACAGGGGAAAGAATAATGTACTGGGAACTCCTCAGAAGAATCTGATTTGTGGTGAGGGGAGAGAGATAAAAGCTCATTTAGGAACGACATGAACATGCTGCGTAGGTAGCTGTTTATCAGTAAATATCTCCACTGAGATTAAGAAAAGCAGTAGCTTAATAAATTAAGTACTTCCTGGTATGGTTACTGTACTGGTAACTCCCCAAAAGAATCTGGATTGTGGTGAGGGAACAGAGAAAAAACCTCATTTAGGACCTGCACTTACGAAGGGGGTAGGCAGCTGTATATCAGGGAGTAAACCTTCTGAGAATAAAAACAGCTGGAGCTTGTTAAAGTAATTACACAGGGGAAAGGATAATGTACTGGGAAGACCTCAGAAGAATCTGATTTGTGGTGAGGGGAGAGAGAGAAAAGCTCATTTAGGAACGACATGAACATGGTGCCTAGGTAGCTGTTTATCAGTAAATATCTCCACTGAGATTAAGAAAAGCAGTAGCTTAATTAATTAAGTACTTCCTGGTATTGTTACTGTACTCCTAACTCCCCAAAAGAATCTGGATTGTGGTGAGGGAACAGAGAAAAATGCTCATTTAGGACCTGCACTTACGAAGGGGGTAGGCAGCTGTATATCAGGGAGTAAACCTTCTGAGAATAAAAACAGCTTTAGTTTGTTAAGGTAATTACACAGGGGAAAGGATAATGTACTGGGAACTCCTCAGACGAATCTGGTTATGGTGAGGGAACAGAGAAAAAAGCTCAATTAGGACCTGCACTTACGAAGGGGGTAGGCAGCTGTATATCAGGGATTAAACCTTCTGAGAATAAGAACAGCTGGAGCTTTTTAAGGTAATTACACAGGGGAACGGATAATGTACTGGGAACAATTCAGAAGAATCTGATTTGTGGTGAGGGGAGAGAGATAAAAGCTCATTTAGGAACGACATGAACACGCTGCGTAGGTAGCGGTTTATAAGTAAATATCTACACTGAGATTAAGAAAAGCAGTAGCTTAATAATTAAGTACTTCCAGGGATGGTTACTGTACTGGTAACTCCCCAAAAGAATCTGGATTTTTGTTAGGGAACAGAGAAAAATGCTCATTTAGGACCTGCACTTACGAAGGGGGTAGGCAGCTGTATATCAGGGAGTAAACCTTCTGAGAATAAAAACACCTGGAGCTTGTTAAGGTAATTACACAGGGGAAAGGATAATGTACTGGGAACTCCTCAGAAGAATCTGATTTGTGGTGAGGGGAGAGAGATAAAAGCTCATATAGGAACGACATGAACATGCTGGGTACGTAGCTGTTTATCAGTAAATATCTCCACTGAGATTAAGAAAAGCAGTAGCTTAATAAATTAAGTACTTCCTGGTATGGTTACTGTACTGGTAACTCCCCAAAAGCATCTAGATTGTGGTGAGGGAATAGAGAAAAAAGCTGATTTAGGACCTGCTCTTACGAAGGGGTTAGGCAGCTGTACATCAGGGAGTAAAACTTCTGAGAATAAAAACAGCTGGAGCTTGTTAAGGTAGTTACACGGGGGAAAGGATAATGTACGGGGAACTCCTCAGAAGAATCTGATTTGTGGTGAGGGGAGAGAGATAAAAGCTCATTTATGAACGACATGAACATGCTGCGTAGGTAGCTGTTTATCAGTAAATATCTCCACTGAGATTAAGAAAAGCAGTAGCTTAATAAATTAAGTACTTCCTGGTATGGTTACTGTACTGGTAACTCCCCAAAAGAATCTGGATTGTGGTGAAGGAACAGAGAAAAAAGCTCATTTAGGACCTGCACTGACGAATGGGGTAGGCAGCTGTATATCAGGGAATAAACCTTCTGAGAATAAAAACAGCTGGAGCTTGTTAAGGTAATTACACAGGGGAAAGGATAATGTACTGGGAACTCCTCAGAAGAATCTGATTTGTGGTGAGGGGAGAGAGATAAAAGCTCATTTAGGAACGACATGAACATGCTGCATAAGTAGCTGTTTATCAGTAAATATCTCCACTGAGATTAAGAAAAGCAGTAGCTTAATAAATTAAGTACTTCCTGGTACGGTTACTGTACTGGTAACTCCCCAAAAGAATCTGGATTGTGGTGAGGGAACAGAGAAAAAAGCTCATTTAGGACCTGCACTTTCGAATGGGGTAGGCAGCTGTATATCAGGGAGTAAACCTTCTGAGAATAAAAACAGCTGGAGTTTGTTAAGGTAATTACACAGGGGAAAGGATAATGTACTGGGAACTCCTCAGAAGAATCTGATTTGTGGTGAGGGGAAAGAGATAAAAGCTCATTTAGGAACGACATGAACATGCTGCGTAGGTAGCTGTTTATCAGTAAATATCTCCACTGAGATTAAGAAAAGCAGTAGCTTAATAAATTAAGTACTTCCTGGTATGGTTACTGTACTGGTAACTCCCCAAAAGAATCTGGATTGTGGTGAGGGAACAGAGAAAAAAGCTCATTTAGGACCTTCACTTACAAAGGGGATAGGCAGCTGTATATCAGGGAGTAAACCTTCTGAGAATAAAAACAGCTGGAGCTTGTTAAGGTAAGTACACAGGGGAAAGGATAATGTACTGGGAACTCCTCAGAAGAATCTGATTTGTGGTGAGGGGAGAGAGATAAAAGCTCATTTAGGAACGACATGAACATGCTGGGTACGTAGCTGTTTATCAGTAAATATCTCCACTGAGATTTAGAAAAGCAGTAGCTTAATAAATTAAGTACTTCCTGGTATGGTTACTGTACTGGTAACTCCCCCAATGAATCTGGATTGTGGTGAGGGAACAGAGAAAAAAGCTCAATTAGGACCTGCACTTACGAAGCGGGTAGGCAGCTGTATATCAGGGAGTAAACCTTCTGAGAATAAAAACAACTGGAGCTTGTTAAGGTAATTACACAGGGGAAAGGATAAAGTACTGGGAACTCCTCAGAAGAATCTGATTTGTGGTGAGGGGAGAGAGATAAAAGCTCATTTAGGAACGACATGAACACGCTGCATACGTAGCTGTTTACCAGTAAATATCTCCACTGAGATTAAGAAAAGCAGTAGCTTAATAAATTAAGTACTTCCTGGTATGGTTACTGTACTGGTAACTCCCCAAAAGAATCTGGATTGTGGTGAGGGAACAGAGAAAAAAGCTCATTTAGGACCTACACTTACGAAGGGGTTAGGCAGCTGTATATCAGGGAGTAAACCTTCTGAGAATAAAAACAGCTGGAGCTTGTTAAGGTAATTACACAGGGGAAAGGATAATGTACTGGGAACTCCTCAGAAGAATCTGATTCGTGGTGAGGGGAGAGAGAGAAAAGCTCATTTAGGAACGACATGAACATGCTGCGTAGGTAGCTGTTTATCAGTAAATATCTCCACTGAGATTAAGAAAAGCAGTAGCTTAATAAATTAAGTACTTCCTGGTATGGTTACTGTACTCGTAACTCCCCAAAAGAATCTGGATTGTGGTGAAGGAACAGAGAAAAAAGCTCATTTAGGACCTGCACTTACGAGGTGGGTAGGCAGCTGTATATCAGGGAGTAAACCTTCTGAGAATAAAAACAGCTGGAGCTTGTTAAGGTAATTACACAGCGGAAAGGATAATATACTGGGAACTCCTCAGAAGAATCTGATTTGTGGTGAGGGGAGAGAGATAAATGCTCATTTAGGAACGTCATGAACATGCTGCGTACGTAGCTGTTTATCAGTAAATATCTCCACTGAGATTAAGAATAGCAGTAGCTTAACAAATTAAGTACTTCCTGGTATGGTTACTGTACTGATAACTCCCCAAAAGAATCTGGATTGTGGTGAGGGAACAGAGAAAAAAGCTCATTTAGGACCTGCACTTACGAAGGGGGTAGGCAGCTGTATATCAGGGAGTAAACCTTCTGAGAATAAAAACAGCTGGAGCTTGTTAAGGTAATTACACAGGGGAAAGGATAATGTACTGGGAACTCCTCAGAAGAATCTGATTTGTGGTGAGGGGAGAGAGATAAAAGCTCATTTAGGAACGACATGAACATGCTGCGTACATAGCTGTTTATCAGTAAATATCTCCACTGAGATTAAGAAAATCAGTAGCTTAATAATTTAAGTACTTCCTGGTATGTTTACTGTACTGGTAACTCCCCAAAAGAATCTGGATTGTGGTGAGGGAACAGAGTAAAAAGCTCATTTAGGACCTGCACTTTCGAAGGGGGTAGGCAGCTGTATATCAGGGAGTAAACCTTCTGAGAATAAAAACAGCTGGAGCATGTTAAGGTAATTACACAGGGGAAAGGATAATGTACTGGGAACTCCTCAGAAGAATCTGATTTGTGGTGAGGGGAGAGAGATAAAAGCTCATTTAGGAACGACATGAACATGCTGCGTAGGAAGCTGTTTATCAGTAAATATCTCCACTGAGATTAAGAAAAGCAGTAGCTTAATAAATTAAGTACTTCCTGGTATGGTTACTGTACTGGTAACTCCCCCAAAGAATCTGGATTGTAGTGAGGGAACAGAGAAAAAAGCTCATTTAGGACCTGCACTTACGAAGCGGGTAGGCAGCTGTATATCAGGGAGTAAACCTTCTGAGAATAAAAACAGCTGGAGCTTGTTAAGGTAATTACACAGGGGAAAGGACAAAGTACTGGGAACTCCTCAGAAGAATGTGATTTGTGGTGAGGGGAGAGAGATAAAAGCTCATTTAGGAACGACATGAACACGCTGCATACGTAGCTGTTTATCAGTAAATATCTCCACTGAGATTAAGAAAAGCAGTAGCTTAATAAATTAAGTACTTCCTGGTATGGTTACTGTACTGGTAACTCCCCAAAAGAATCTGGATTGTGGTGAGGGAACAGAGAAAAAAGTTCATTTAGGACCTACAATTACGAAGGGGGTAGGCAGCTGTATATCAGGGAGTAAACCTTCTGAGAATAAAAACAGCTGGAGCTTGTTAAGGTAAGTACACAGGGGAAAGGATAATGTACTGGGAACTCCTCAGAAGAATCTGATTTGTGGTGAGGGGAGAGAGATAAAAGCTCATTTAGGAACGACATGAACATGCTGCGTAGGTAGCTGTTTATCAGTAAATATCTCCACTGAGATTAAGAAAAGCAGTAGCTTAATAAATTAAGTACTTCCTGGTATGGTTACTGTACTAGTAACTCTCCAAAGGAATCTGGATTGTGGTGAGGGAGACAGAGAAAAAAGCTCATTTAGGACCTCCACTTACGAAGCGGGTAGGCAGCTGTATATCAGGGAGTAAACCTTCTGAGAATAAAAACAGCTGGAGCTTGTTAAGGTAATTGCACAGGGGAAAGGATAATGTACTGGGAACTCCTCAGAAGAATCTGATTTGTGGTGAGGGGAGAGAGATAAAAGCTCATTTAGGAACGACATGAACATGCTGCGTAGGTAGCTGTTTATCAGTAAATATCTCCACTGAGATTAAGAAAAGCAGTAGCTTAATAAATTAAGTACTTCCTGGTATGGTTCCTGTACTGGTATCTCCCCAAAAGAATCTGGATTATGGTGAGGGAACAGAGAAAAAAGCTCATTTAGAACCTGCACTTACGAAGCGGGTAGGCAGCTGTATATCAGGGAGTAAACCTTCTGAGAATAAAAACAGCTGGAGCTTGTTAAGGTAATTACACAGGGGAAAGGATAATGTACTGGGAACAATTCAGAAGAATCTGATTTGTGGTGAGGGGAGAGAGATAAAAGCTCATTTAGGAACGACATGAACATGCTGCGTAGGTAGCTGTTTATCAGTAAATATCTCCACTGAGATTAAGAAAAGCAGTAGCTTAATAAATTAAGTACTTCCTGGTATGGTTACTGTACTGGTAACTCACCAAAAGAATCTGGATTGTGGTGAGGGAACAGAGAAAAAAGCTCAATTAGGACCTGCACATACGAAGGGGGTAGGCAGCTGTATATCAGGGAGTAAACCTTCTGAGAATAAAAACAGCTAGAGCTTGTTAAGGTAATTACACAGGGAAAATGATAATGTACTGGGAACAATTCAGAAGAATCTGATTTGTGGTGACGGGAGAGAGATAAAAGCTCATTTAGGAACGACATGAACATGCTGCGTAGGTAGCTGTTTATCAGTAAATATCTCCACTGAGATTAAGAAAAGCAGTAGCTTAATAAGTTAAGTACTTCTTGGAATGGTTACTGTATTGGTAACTCCCCAATAGAATCTGGATTGTGGTGAGGTAACAGAGAAAAAATCTCATTTAGGACCTGCACTTTCGAAGGGGGTAGGCAGCTGTATATCAGGGAGTAAACCTTCTGAGAATAAAAACAGCTGGAGCTTGTTAAGGTAATTACACAGGGGAAAGGATAATGTACTGGGAACTCCTCAGAAGAATCTGATTTGTGGTGAGGGGAGAGAGATAAAAGCTCATTTAGGAACGACATGAACATGCAGCGTAGGTTGCTGTTTATCAGTAAATATCTCCACTGAGATTAAGAAAAGCAGTAGCTTAATAAATTAAGTACTTCCTGGTATGGTTACTGTACTGGTAACTCCCCAAAAGAATCTGGACTGTGGTGAGGGAACAGAGAAAAAAGCTCATTTAGGACCTGCACTTACGAAGGGGGTAGGCAGCTGTATATCAGGGAGTAAACCTTCTGAGAATAAAAACAGCTGGAGCTTGTTAAGATAATTACACAGGGGAAAGGATAATGTACTGGGAACTCCTCAGAAGAATCTGATTTGTGGTGAGTGGAGAGAGATTAAAGCTCATTTAGGAACGACATGAACATGCTGCGTAGGTAGCTGTTTATCAGTAAATATCTCCACTGAGATTAAGAAAAGCAGTAGCTTAATAAATTAAGTACCTTCCTGGTATGGTTACTATACTGGTAACTCCCCAAAAGAATGTGGATTTTGGTGAGGGAACAGAGAAAAAAGCTCATTTAGGACCTGCACTTACGAAGGGGGTAGGCAGCTGTATATCCGGGAGTAAACCTTCTGAGAATAAAAACAGCTGGAGCTTGTTAAGGTAATTACACAGGGGAAAGGATAATGTACTGGGAACTCCTCAGAAGAATCTGATTTGTGGTGAGGGGAGAGAGATAAAAGCTCATTTAAGAACGACATGAACATGCTGCGTACGTAGCTGTTTATCAGTAAATATCTCCACTGAGATTAAGAAAAGCAGTAGGTTAATAAATTAAGTACTTCCTGGTATCGTTACTGTACTGGTAACTCCCCAAAAGAATCTGGATTGTGGTGAGGGAACAGAGAAAAAAGCTCATTTAGGACCTGCACTTACGAAGGGTGTAGGCAGCTGTATATCAGGGAGTAAACATTCTGAGAATAAAAACAGCTGGAGCTTGTTAAGGTAATTAAACAGGGGAAAGGATAAAGTACTGGGAACTCCTCAGAAGAATCTGATTCGTGGTGAGGGGAGAGAGATAAAAGCTCATTTAGGAACGACATGAACATGCTGCGTAGGTAGCTGTTTATCAGTCAATATCTCCACTGAGATTAAGAAAAGCAGTAGCTTAATAAATTAAGTACTTCCTGGTATGGTTACTGTACTGGTAACTCCCCAAAAGAATCTGGATTGTGGTGAGGGAACAGAGAAAAAAGCTCATTTATTACCTGCACTGACGAAGGGGGTAGGCAGCTGTATATCAGGGAGTAAACCTTCTGAGAATATATACAGCTGGAGCTTGTTAAGGGAATTACACAGGGGAAATTATAAAGTACTGGGAACTCCTCAGAAGAATCTGATTTGTGGTGAGGGGCGAGAGATAAAAGCTCATTTAGGAACGACATGAACATGCTGGGTAGATAGCTGTTTATCAGTAAATATCTCCACTGAGATTAAGAAAAGCAGTAGCTTAATAAATTAAGTACCTTCCTGGTATGGTTACTGTACTGGTAACTCCCCATAAGAATCTGGATTTTGGTGAGGGAACAGAGAAATAAGCTCATTTAGGACCTGCACTTACGAAGAGGGTAGGCAGCTGTATATCAGGGAGTAAACCTTCTGAGTATAAAAACAGCTAGAGCTTGTTAAGGTAATTACACAGGGAAAATGATAATGTACTGGGAACAATTCAGAAGAATCTGATTTGTGGTGACGGGAGAGAGATAAAAGCTCATTTAGGAACGACATGAACATGCTGCGTAGGTAGCTGTTTATCAGTAAATATCTCCACTGAGATTAAGAAAAGCAGTAGCTTAATAAGTTAAGTACTTCTTGGAATGGTTACTGTATTGGTAACTCCCCAATAGAATCTGGATTGTGGTGAGGTAACAGAGAAAAAATCTCATTTAGGACCTGCACTTTCGAAGGGGGTAGGCAGCTGTATATCAGGGAGTAAACCTTCTGAGAATAAAAACAGCTGGAGCTTGTTAAGGTAATTACACAGGGGAAAGGATAATGTACTGGGAACTCCTCAGAAGAATCTGATTTGTGGTGAGGGGAGAGAGATAAAAGCTCATTTAGGAACGACATGAACATGCAGCGTAGGTTGCTGTTTATCAGTAAATATCTCCACTGAGATTAAGAAAAGCAGTAGCTTAATAAATTAAGTACTTCCTGGTATGGTTACTGTACTGGTAACTCCCCAAAAGAATCTGGATTGTGGTGAGGGAACAGAGAAAAAAGCTCATTTAGGACCTGCACTTACGAAGGGGGTAGGCAGCTGTATATCAGGGAGTAAACCTTCTGAGAATAAAAACAGCTGGAGCTTGTTAAGATAATTACACAGGTGAAAGGATAATGTACTGGGAACTCCTCAGAAGAATCTGATTTGTGGTGAGTGGAGAGAGATTAAAGCTCATTTAGGAACGACATGAACATGCTGCGTAGGTAGCTGTTTATCAGTAAATATCTCCACTGAGATTAAGAAAAGCAGTAGCTTAATAAATTAAGTACCTTCCTGGTATGGTTACTATACTGGTAACTCCCCAAAAGAATGTGGATTTTGGTGAGGGAACAGAGAAAAAAGCTCATTTAGGACCTGCACTTACGAAGGGGGTAGGCAGCTGTATATCCGGGAGTAAACCTTCTGAGAATAAAAACAGCTGGAGCTTGTTAAGGTAATTACACAGGGGAAAGGATAATGTACTGGGAACTCCTCAGAAGAATCTGATTTGTGGTGAGGGGAGAGAGATAAAAGCTCATTTAAGAACGACATGAACATGCTGCGTACGTAGCTGTTTATCAGTAAATATCTCCACTGAGATTAAGAAAAGCAGTAGGTTAATAAATTAAGTACTTCCTGGTATCGTTACTGTACTGGTAACTCCCCAAAAGAATCTGGATTGTGGTGAGGGAACAGAGAAAAAAGCTCATTTAGGACCTGCACTTACGAAGGGTGTAGGCAGCTGTATATCAGGGAGTAAACATTCTGAGAATAAAAACAGCTGGAGCTTGTTAAGGTAATTACACAGGGGAAAGGATAAAGTACTGGGAACTCCTCAGAAGAATCTGATTCGTGGTGAGGGGAGAGAGATAAAAGCTCATTTAGGAACGACATGAACATGCTGCGTAGGTAGCTGTTTATCAGTCAATATCTCCACTGAGATTAAGAAAAGCAGTAGCTTAATAAATTAAGTACTTCCTGGTATGGTTACTGTACTGGTAACTCCCCAAAAGAATCTGGATTGTGGTGAGGGAACAGAGAAAAAAGCTCATTTATTACCTGCACTGACGAAGGGGGTAGGCAGCTGTATATCAGGGAGTAAACCTTCTGAGAATATATACAGCTGGAGCTTGTTAAGGGAATTACACAGGGGAAATTATAAAGTACTGGGAACTCCTCAGAAGAATCTGATTTGTGGTGAGGGGCGAGAGATAAAAGCTCATTTAGGAACGACATGAACATGCTGGGTAGATAGCTGTTTATCAGTAAATATCTCCACTGAGATTAAGAAAAGCAGTAGCTTAATAAATTAAGTACCTTCCTGGTATGGTTACTGTACTGGTAACTCCCCATAAGAATCTGGATTTTGGTGAGGGAACAGAGAAAAAAGCTCATTTAGGACCTGCACTTACCAAGGGGGTAGGCAGCTGTATATCAGGGAGTAAACCTTCTGAGAATAAAAACAGCTGGAGCTTGTTAAGGTAATTACACAGGGGAAAGGATAATTTACTGGGAACTCATCAGAAGAATCTGATTTGTGGTGAGGGGTGAGAGATAAAAGCTCATTTAGGAACGACATGAACATGCTGCGTAGGTAGCTGTTTATCAGTAAATATCTCCACTGAGATTAAGAATAGCAGTAGCTTAATAAATTAAGTACTTCCTGGTATGGTTACTGTACTGGTAACTCCCCAAAAGAATCTGGATTGTGGTGAGGGAACAGAGAAAAAAGCTCATTTAGGACCTGCACTTACGAAGGGGGTAGGCAGCTGTATATCAGGGAGTAAACCTTCTGAGAATAAAAACAGTTGGAGCTTGTTAAGGTAATTCCACAGGGGAAAGGATAATGTACTGGGAACTCCTCAGAAGAATCTGATTTGTGGTAAGGGGAGAGAGTTAAAAGCTCATTTAGGAACGACATGAACATGCTGCGTAGGTAGCTGTTTATCAGTAAATATCTCCACTGAGATTAAGAAAAGCAGTAGCTTAATAAATTAAGTATTTCCTGGTATGGTTCCTGTACTGGTAACTCCCCAAAAGAATCTGGATTGCGGTGAGGGAACAGAGAAAAAAGCTCATTTAGGACCTGCACTTACGAAGGGGGTAGGCAGCTCTATATGACGGAGTAAACCTTCTGAGAATAAAAACAGCTGGCGCTTGTTAAGGTAATTACACAGGGGAAAGGATAATATACTGGGAACTCCTCAGAAGAATCTGATTTGTGGTGAGGGGAGAGAGATAAATGCTCATTTAGGAACGTCATGAACATGCTGCGTACGTAGCTGTTTATCAGTAAATATCTCCACTGAGATTAAGAAAAGCAGTAGCTTAACAAATTAAGTACTTCCTGGTATGGTTACTGTACTGGTAACTCCCCAAAAGAATCTGGATTGTGGTGAGGGAACAGAGAAAAAAGCTCATTTAGGACCTGCACTTACGAAGGGGGTAGGCAGCTGTATATCAGGGAGTAAACCTTCTGAGAATAAAAAAAGCTGCAGCTTGTTAAGGTAAGTACACAGGGGAAAGGACAATGTACTGGGAACTCCTCAGAAGAATCTGATTTGTGGTGAGGGGAGAGAGATAAAAGCTCATTTAGGAACGACATGAACATGCTGCGTAGGTAGCTGTTTATCAGTAAATATCTCCACTGAGATTAAGAAAAGCAGTAGCTTAATAAATTAAGTACTTCCTGGTATGGTTACTGTACTGGTAACTCCCCAAAAGAATCTGGATTGTGGTGAGGGAACAGACAATAAAGCTCATTTATTACCTGCACTGACGAAGGGGGTAGGCAGCTGTATATCAGGGAGTAAACCTTCTGAGAATAAAAACAGCTGGAGCTTGTTAAGGTAGTTACACAGGGGAAAGGATAATGTACTGGGAACTCCTCAGAAGAATCTGATTTGTGGTGAGGGGAGAGAGATAAAAGCTCATTTAGGAACGACATGAACATGCTGCATAGGTAGCTGTCTATCAGTAAATATCTCCACTGAGATTAAGAAAAGCAGTAGCTTAATAAATTAAGTACTTCCTGGTATGGTTACTGTACTGGTAACTCCCCAAAAGAATCTGGATTGTGGTGAAGGAACAGAGAAAAAAGCTCATTTAGGACATGCACTTAGGAAGGGGGTAGGCACCTGTATATCAGGGAGTAAACCTTCTGAGAATAAAAACAGCTGGAGCTTGTTAAGGTAATTACACAGGGGAAAGGATAATGTATTGGGAACTCCTCAGAAGAATCGGATTTGTGGTGAGGGGAGAGAGATAAAAGCTCATTTAGGAACGACATGAACATGCTGCGTAGGTAGCTGTTTATCAGTAAATATCTCCACTGAGATTAAGAAAAGCAGTAGCTTAATAAATTAAGTACTTCCTGGTATGGTTACTGTACTGGTAACTCCCCAAAAGAATCTGGATTGTGGTGAGGGAAGAGAGAAAAAAGCTCATTTAGGACCTGCACTTACGAAGGGGGTAGGCAGCTGTATATCAGGGAGTAAACCTTCTGAGAATAAAAACAGCTGGAGCTTGTTAAGGTAATTACACAGGGGAAAGGATAATGTACTGGGAACTCCTCAGAAGAATCTGATTTGTGGTGAGGGGAAAGAGATAAAAGCTCATTTAGGAACGACATGAACATGCTGCGTAGGTAGCTGTTTATCAGTAAATATCTCCACTGAGATTAAGAAAAGCAGTAGCTTAATAAATTAAGTACTTGCTGGTATGGTTACTGTACTGGTAACTCCCCAAAAGAATCTGGATTGTGGTGAGGGAACAGAGAAAAAAGCTCATTTAGGACCTGCACTTACAAAGGGGATAGGCAGCTGTATATCAGGGAGTAAACCTTCTGAGAATAAAAACAGCTGGAGCTTGTTAAGGTAAGTACACAGGGGAAAGGATAATGTACTGGGAACTCCTCAGAAGAATCTGATTTGTGGTGAGGGGAGAGAGATAAGAGCTCATTTAGGAACGACATGAACATGCTGCGTAGGTAGCTGTTTATCATTAAATATCTCCACTGAGATTAAGAAAAGCAGTAGCTTAATAAATTAAGTACTTCCTGGTATGGTTACTGTACTGGTAACTCCCCCAAAAAATCTGGATTGTGGTGAGGGAACAGAGAAAAAAGCTCAATTAGGACCTGCACTTACGAAGCGGGTAGGCAGCTGTATATCAGGGAGTAAACCTTCTGTGAATAAAAACAACTGGAGCTTGTTAAGGTAATTACACAGGGGAAAGGATAAAGTACTGGGAACTCCTCAGAAGAATCTGATTTGTGGTGAGGGGAGAGAGATAAAAGCTCATTTATGAACGACATGAACACGCTGCATACGTAGCTGTTTACCAGTAAATATCTCCACTGAGATTAAGAAAAGCAGTAGCTTAATAAATTAAGTACTTCCTGGTATGCTTACTGTACTGGTAACTCCCCAAAAGAATCTGGATTGTGGTGAGGGAACAGAGAAAAAAGCTCATTTAGGACCTACTCTTACGAAGGGGTTAGGCAGCTGTATATCAGGGAGTAAACCTTCTGAGAATAAAAACAGCTGGAGCTTGTTACCGTAAGTACACAGGGGAAAACATAATGTACTGGGAACTCCTCAGAAGAATCTGATTCGTGGTGAGGGGAGAGAGAGAAAAGCTCATTTAGGAACGACATGAACATGCTGCGTAGGTAGCTGTTTATCAGTAAATATCTCCACTGAGATTAAGAAAAGCAGTAGCTTAATAAATTAAGTACTTCCTGGTATGGTTACTGTACTCGTAACTCCCCAAAAGAATCTGGATTGTGGTGAAGGAACAGAGAAAAAAGCTCATTTAGGACCTGCACTTACGAGGTGGGTAGGCAGCTGTATATCAGGGAGTAAACCTTCTGAGAATAAAAACAGCTGGAGCTTGTTAAGGTAATTACACAGGGGAAAGGATAATGTACTAGGAACTCCTCAGAAGAATCTGATTTGTGGTGAGGGGTGAGAGATAAAAGCTCATTTAGAAACGACATGAACATGCTGCGTAGGTAGCTGTTTATCAGTAAATATCTCCACTGAGATTAAGAATAGCAGTAGCTTAATAAATTAAGTACTTCCTGGTATGGTTACTGTACTGGTAACTCCCCAAAAGAATCTGGATTGTGGTGAGGGAACAGAGAAAAAAGCTCATTTAGGACCTGCACTTACGAAGGGGGTAGGCAGCTGTATATCAGGGAGTAAACCTTCTGAGAATAAAAACAGCTGGAGCTTGTTAAGGTAATTACACAGGGGAAAGGATAATGTACTGGGAACTCCTCAGAAGAATCTGATTTGTGCTGAGGGGAGAGAGATAAAAGCTCATTTAGGAACGACATGAACATGCAGCGTAGGTTGCTGTTTATCAGTAAAAATCTCCACTGAGATTAAGAAAAGCAGTAGCTTAATAAATTAAGTACTTCCTGGTATGGTTACTGTACTGGTAACTCCCCAAAAGAATCTGGATTGTGGTGAGGGAACAGAGAAAAAAGCTCATTTAGGACCTGCACTTACGAAGGGGGTAGGCAGCTGTATATCAGGGAGTAAACGTTCTGAGAATAAAAACAGCTGGAGCTTGTTAAGGTAATTACACAGGTGAAAGGATAATGTACTGGGAACTCCTCAGAAGAATCTGATTTGTGGTGAGTGGAGAGAGATTAAAGCTCATT
Source organism: Perognathus longimembris pacificus (assembly GCF_023159225.1). Lineage (NCBI taxonomy): Eukaryota > Metazoa > Chordata > Mammalia > Rodentia > Heteromyidae > Perognathus > Perognathus longimembris. The sequence goes on along the minus strand of NW_025962000.1, from coordinate 15,103 downwards.
TAGGAACGACATGAACATGCTGCGTAGGTAGCTGTTTATCCGTAAATATCTCCACTGAGATTAAGAAAAGCAGTAGCTTAATAAATTAAGTACCTTCCTGGTATGGTTACTGTACTGGTAACTCCCCAAAAGAATGTGGATTTTGGTGAGGGAACAGAGAAAAAAGCTCATTTAGGACCTGCACTTACGAAGGGGGTAGGCAGCTGTATATCCGGGAGTAAACCTTCTGAGAATAAAAACAGCTGGAGCTTGTTAAGGTAATTACACAGGGGAAAGGATAATGTACTGGGAACTCCTCAGAAGAATCTGATTTGTGGTGAGGGGAGAGAGATAAAAGCTCATTTAAGAACGACATGAACTTGCTGCGTACGTAGCTGTTTATCAGTAAATATCTCCACTGAGATTAAGAAAAGCAGTAGGTTAATAAATTAAGTACTTCCTGGTATCGTTACTGTACTGGTAACTCCCCAAAAGAATCTGGATTGTGGTGAGGGAACAGAGAAAAAAGCTCATTTAGGACCTGCACTTACGAAGGGTGTAGGCAGCTGTATATCAGGGAGTAAACATTCTGAGAATAAAAACAGCTGGAGCTTGTTAAGGTAATTACACAGGGGAAAGGATAATGTACTGGGAACTCCTCAGAAGAATCGGATTTGTGGTGAGGGGAGAGAGATAAAAGCTCATTTAGGAACGACATGAACATGCTGCGTAGGTAGCTGTTTATCAGTAAATATCTCCACTGAGATTAAGAAAAGCAGTAGCTTAATAAATTAAGTACTTCCTGGTATGGTTACTGTACTGGTAACTCCCCAAAAGAATCTGGATTGTGGTGAGGGAAGAGAGAAAAAAGCTCATTTAGGCCCTGCACTTACGAAGGGGGTAGGCAGCTGTATATCAGGGAGTAAACCTTCTGAGAATAAAAACAGCTGGAGCTTGTTAAGGTAATTACACAGGGGAAAGGATAATGTACTGGGAACTCCTCAGAAGAATCTGATTTGTGGTGAGGGGAAAGAGATAAAAGCTCATTTAGGAACGACATGAACATGCTGCGTAGGTAGCTGTTTATCAGTAAATATCTCCACTGAGATTAAGAAAAGCAGTAGCTTAATAAATTAAGTACTTGCTGGTATGGTTACTGTACTGGTAACTCCCCAAAAGAATCTGGATTGTGGTGAGGGAACAGAGAAAAAAGCTCATTTAGGACCTGCACTTACAAAGGGGATAGGCAGCTGTATATCAGGGAGTAAACCTTCTGAGAATAAAACAGCTGGAGCTTGTTAAGGTAAGTACACAGGGGAAAGGATAATGTACTGGGAACTCCTCAGAAGAATCTGATTTGTGGTGAGGGGAGAGAGATAAAAGCTCATTTAGGAACGACATGAACATGCTGCGTAGGTAGCTGTTTATCATTAAATATCTCCACTGAGATTAAGAAAAGCAGTAGCTTAATAAATTAAGTACTTCCTGGTATGGTTACTGTACTGGTAACTCCCCCAAAGAATCTGGATTGTGGTGAGGGAACAGAGAAAAAAGCTCAATTAGGACCTGCACTTACGAAGCGGGTAGGCAGCTGTATATCAGGGAGTAAACCTTCTGTGAATAAAAACAACTGGAGCTTGTTAAGGTAATTACACAGGGGAAAGGATAAAGTACTGGGAACTCCTCAGAAGAATCTGATTTGTGGTGAGGGGAGAGAGATAAAAGCTCATTTAGGAACGACATGAACACGCTGCATACGTAGCTGTTTACCAGTAAATATCTCCACTGAGATTAAGAAAAGCAGTAGCTTAATAAATTAAGTACTTCCTGGTATGCTTACTGTACTGGTAACTCCCCAAAAGAATCTGGATTGTGGTGAGGGAACAGAGAAAAAAGCTCATTTAGGACCTACTCTTACGAAGGGGTTAGGCAGCTGTATATCAGGGAGTAAACCTTCTGAGAATAAAAACAGCTGGAGCTTGTTACCGTAAGTACACAGGGGAAAACATAATGTACTGGGAACTCCTCAGAAGAATCTGATTCGTGGTGAGGTGAGAGAGAGAAAAGCTCATTTAGGAACGACATGAACATGCTGCGTAGGTAGCTGTTTATCAGTAAATATCTCCACTGAGATTAAGAAAAGCAGTAGCTTAATAAATTAAGTACTTCCTGGTATGGTTACTGTACTCGTAACTCCCCAAAAGAATCTGGATTGTGGTGAAGGAACAGAGAAAAAAGCTCATTTAGGACCTGCACTTACGAGGTGGGTAGGCAGCTGTATATCAGGGAGTAAACCTTCTGAGAATAAAAACAGCTGGAGCTTGTTAAGGTAATTACACAGGGGAAAGGATAATGTACTAGGAACTCCTCAGAAGAATCTGATTTGTGGTGAGGGGTGAGAGATAAAAGCTCATTTAGAAACGACATGAACATGCTGCGTAGGTAGCTGTTTATCAGTAAATATCTCCACTGAGATTAAGAATAGCAGTAGCTTAATAAATTCAGTACTTCCTGGTATGGTTACTGTACTGGTAACTCCCCAAAAGAATCTGGATTGTGGTGAGGGAACAGAGAAAAAAGCTCATTTAGGACCTGCACTTACGAAGGGGGTAGGCAGCTGTATATCAGGGAGTAAACCTTCTGAGAATAAAAACAGCTGGAGCTTGTTAAGGTAATTACACAGGGGAAAGGATAATGTACTGGGAACTCCTCAGAAGAATCTGATTTGTGCTGAGGGGAGAGAGATAAAAGCTCATTTAGGAACGACATGAACATGCAGCGTAGGTTGCTGTTTATCAGTAAAAATCTCCACTGAGATTAAGAAAAGCAGTAGCTTAATAAATTAAGTACTTCCTGGTATGGTTACTGTACTGGTAACTCCCCAAAAGAATCTGGATTGTGGTGAGGGAACAGAGAAAAAAGCTCATTTAGGACCTGCACTTACGAAGGGGGTAGGCAGCTGTATATCAGGGAGTAAACGTTCTGAGAATAAAAACAGCTGGAGCTTGTTAAGGTAATTACACAGGTGAAAGGATAATGTACTGGGAACTCCTCAGAAGAATCTGATTTGTGGTGAGTGGAGAGAGATTAAAGCTCATTTAGGAACGACATGAACATGCTGCGTAGGTAGCTGTTTATCCGTAAATATCTCCACTGAGATTAAGAAAAGCAGTAGCTTAATAAATTAAGTACCTTCCTGGTATGGTTACTGTACTGGTAACTCCCCAAAAGAATGTGGATTTTGGTGAGGGAACAGAGAAAAAAGCTCATTTAGGACCTGCACTTACGAAGGGGGTAGGCAGCTGTATATCCGGGAGTAAACCTTCTGAGAATAAAAACAGCTGGAGCTTGTTAAGGTAATTACACAGGGGAAAGGATAATGTACTGGGAACTCCTCAGAAGAATCTGATTTGTGGTGAGGGGAGAGAGATAAAAGCTCATTTAAGAACGACATGAACTTGCTGCGTACGTAGCTGTTTATCAGTAAATATCTCCACTGAGATTAAGAAAAGCAGTAGGTTAATAAATTAAGTACTTCCTGGTATCGTTACTGTACTGGTAACTCCCCAAAAGAATCTGGATTGTGGTGAGGGAACAGAGAAAAAAGCTCATTTAGGACCTGCACTTACGAAGGGTGTAGGCAGCTGTATATCAGGGAGTAAACATTCTGAGAATAAAAACAGCTGGAGCTTGTTAAGGTAATTACACAGGGGAAAGGATAAAGTACTGGGAACTCCTCAGAAGAATCTGATTCGTGGTGAGGGGAGAGAGATAAAAGCTCATTTAGGAACGACATGAACATGCTGCGTAGGTAGCTGTTTATCAGTCAATATCTCCACTGAGATTAAGAAAAGCAGTAGCTTAATAAATTAAGTACTTGCTGGTATGGTTACTGTACTGGTAACTCCCCAAAAGAATCTAGATTGTGGTGAGGGAACAGAGAAAAAAGCTCATTTATTACCTGCACTGACGAAGGGGGTAGGCAGCTGTATATCAGGGAGTAAACCTTCTGAGAATAAAAACAGCTGGAGCTTGTTAAGGGAATTACACAGGGGAAATTATAAAGTACTGGGAACTCCTCAGAAGAATCTGATTTGTGGTGAGGGGCGAGAGATAAAAGCTCATTTAGGAACGACATGAACATGCTGGGTAGATAGCTGTTTATCAGTAAATATCTCCACTGAGATTAAGAAAAGCAGTAGCTTAATAAATTAAGTACCTTCCTGGTATGGTTACTGTACTGGTAACTCCCCATAAGAATCTGGATTTTGGTGAGGGAACAGAGATAAAAGCTCATTTAGGACCTGCACTTACGAAGGGGGTAGGCAGCTGTATATCAGGGAGTAAACCTTCTGAGAATAAAAACAGCTGGAGCTTGTTAAGGTAATTACACAGGGGAAAGGATAATGTACTGGGAACTCATCAGAAGAATCTGATTTGTGGTGAGGGGTGAGAGATAAAAGCTCATTTAGGAACGACATGAACATGCTGCGTAGGTAGCTGTTTATCAGTAAATATCTCCACTGAGATTAAGAATAGCAGTAGCTTAATAAATTAAGTACTTCCTGGTATGGTTACTGTACTGGTAACTCCCCAAAAGAATCTGGATTGTGGTGAGGGAACAGAGAAAAAAGCTCATTTAGGACCTGCACTTACGAAGGGGGTAGGCAGCTGTATATCAGGGAGTAAACCTTCTGAGAATAAAAACAGTTGGAGCTTGTTAAGGTAATTCCACAGGGGAAAGGATAATGTACTGGGAACTCCTCAGAAGAATCTGATTTGTGGTAAGGGGAGAGAGTTAAAAGCTCATTTAGGAACGACATGAACATGCTGCGTAGGTAGCAGTTTATCAGTAAATATCTCCACTGAGATTAAGAAAATCAGTAGCTTAACAAATTAAGTATTTCCTGGTATGGTTCCTGTACTGGTAACTCCCCAAAAGAATCTGGATTGCGGTGAGGGAACAGAGAAAAAAGCTCATTTAGGACCTGCTCTTACGAAGGGGGTAGGCAGCTCTATATGACGGAGTAAACCTTCTGAGAATAAAAACAGCTGGCGCTTGTTAAGGTAATTACACAGGGGAAAGGATAATGTACTGGGAACTCATCAGAAGAATCTGATTTGTGGTGAGGGGAGAGAGATAAAAGCTCATTTAGGAACGACATGAACATGCTGCGTACGTAGCTGTTTATCAGTAAATATCTCCACTGAGATTAAGAAAAGCAGTAGCTTAATAATTTAAGTACTTCCTGGTATGTTTACTGTACTGGTAACTCCCCAAAAGAATCTGGATTGTGGTGAGGGAACAGAGAAATAAGCTCATTTAGGACCTGCACTTACTAAGAGGGTAGGCAGCTGTATATCAGGGAGTAAACCTTCTGAGAATAAAAACAGCTAGAGCTTGTTAAGGTAATTACACAGGGAAAATGATAATGTACTGGGAACAATTCAGAAGAATCTGATTTGTGGTGACGGGAGAGAGATAAAAGCTCATTTAGGAACGACATGAACATGCTGCGTAGGTAGCTGTTTATCAGTAAATATCTCCACTGAGATTAAGAAAAGCAGTAGCTTAATAAGTTAAGTACTTCTTGGAATGGTTACTGTATTGGTAACTCCCCAATAGAATCTGGATTGTGGTGAGGGAACAGAGAAAAAATCTCATTTAGGACCTGCACTTTCGAAGGGGGTAGGCAGCTGTATATCAGGGAGTAAACCTTCTGAGAATAAAAACAGCTGGAGCTTGTTAAGGTAATTACACAGGGGAAAGGATAATGTACTGGGAACTCCTCAGAAGAATCTGATTTGTGGTGAGGGGAGAGAGATAAAAGCTCATTTAGGAACGACATGAACATGCAGCGTAGGTTGCTGTTTATCAGTAAATATCTCCACTGAGATTAAGAAAAGCAGTAGCTTAATAAATTAAGTACTTCCTGGTATGGTTACTGTACTGGTAACTCCCCAAAAGAATCTGGATTGTGGTGAGGGAACAGAGAAAAAAGCTCATTTAGGACCTGCACTTACGAAGGGGGTAGGCAGCTGTATATCAGGGAGTAAACCTTCTGAGAATAAAAACAGCTGGAGCTTGTTAAGGTAATTACAGAGGTGAAAGGATAATGTACTGGGAACTCCTCAGAAGAATCTGATTTGTGGTGAGTGGAGAGAGATTAAAGCTCATTTAGGAACGACATGAACATGCTGCGTAGGTAGCTGTTTATCAGTAAATATCTCCACTGAGATTAAGAAAAGCAGTAGCTTAATAAATTAAGTACCTTCCTGGTATGGTTACTGTACTGGTAACTCCCCAAAAGAATGTGGATTTTGGTGAGGGAACAGAGAAAAAAGCTCATTTAGGACCTGCACTTACGAAGGGGGTAGGCAGCTGTATATCCGGGAGTAAACCTTCTGAGAATAAAAACAGCTGGAGCTTGTTAAGGTAATTACACAGGGGAAAGGATAATGTACTGGGAACTCCTCAGAAGAATCTGATTTGTGGTGAGGGGAGAGAGATAAAAGCTCATTTAAGAACGACATGAACATGCTGCGTACGTAGCTGTTTATCAGTAAATATCTCCACTGAGATTAAGAAAAGCAGTAGGTTAATAAATTAAGTACTTCCTGGTATCGTTACTGTACTGGTAACTCCCCAAAAGAATCTGGATTGTGGTGAGGGAACAGAGAAAAAAGCTCATTTAGGACCTGCACTTACGAAGGGTGTAGGCAGCTGTATATCAGGGAGTAAACATTCTGAGAATAAAAACAGCTGGAGCTTGTTAAGGTAATTACACAGGGGAAAGGATAAAGTACTGGGAACTCCTCAGAAGAATCTGATTCGTGGTGAGGGGAGAGAGATAAAAGCTCATTTAGGAACGACATGAACATGCTGCGTAGGTAGCTGTTTATCAGTCAATATCTCCACTGAGATTAAGAAAAGCAGTAGCTTAATAAATTAAGTACTTCCTGGTATGGTTACTGTACTGGTAACTCCCCAAAAGAATCTGGATTGTGGTGAGGGAACAGAGAAAAAAGCTCATTTATTACCTGCACTGACGAAGGGGGTAGGCAGCTGTATATCAGGGAGTAAACCTTCTGAGAATAAAAACAGCTGGAGCTTGTTAAGGGAATTACACAGGGGAAATTATAAAGTACTGGGAACTCCTCAGAAGAATCTGATTTGTGGTGAGGGGCGAGAGATAAAAGCTCATTAGGAACGACATGAACATGCTGGGTAGATAGCTGTTTATCAGTAAATATCTCCACTGAGATTAAGAAAAGCAGTAGCTTATAATTAAGTACCTTCCTGGTATGGTTACTGTACTGGTAACTCCCCATAAGAATCTGGATTTTGGTGAGGGAACAGAGAAAAAAGCTCATTTAGGACCTGCACTTACGAAGGGGGTAGGCAGCTGTATATCAGGGAGTAACCTTCTGAGAATAAAAACAGCTGGAGCTTGTTAAGGTAATTACACAGGGGAAAGGATAATGTACTGGGAACTCATCAGAAGAATCTGATTTGTGGTGAGGGGTGAGAGATAAAAGCTCATTTAGGAACGACATGAACATGCTGCGTAGGTAGCTGTTTATCAGTAAATATCTCCACTGAGATTAAGAATAGCAGTAGCTTAATAAATTAAGTACTTCCTGGTATGGTTACTGTACTGGTAACTCCCCAAAAGAATCTGGATTGTGGTGAGGGAACAGAGAAAAAAGCTCATTTAGGAACTGCACTTACGAAGGGGGTAGGCAGCTGTATATCAGGGAGTAAACCTTCTGAGAATAAAAACAGCTGGAGCTTGTTAAGGTAATTACACAGGGGAAAGGATAATGTACTGGGAACTCCTCAGAAGAATCTGATTTGTGGTAAGGGGAGAGAGTTAAAAGCTCATTTAGGAACGACACGAACATGCTGCGTAGGTAGCTGTTTATCAGTAAATATCTCCACTGAGATTAAGAAAAGCAGTAGCTTAATAAATTAAGTATTTCCTGGTATGGTTCCTGTACTGGTAACTCCCCAAAAGAATCTGGATTGCGGTGAGGGAACAGAGAAAAAAGCTCATTTAGGACCTGCACTTACGAAGGGGGTAGGCAGCTCTATATGACGGAGTAAACCTTCTGAGAATAAAAACAGCTGGCGCTTGTTAAGGTAATTACACAGGGGAAAGGATAATATACTGGGAACTCCTCAGAAGAATCTGATTTGTGGTGAGGGGAGAGAGATAAATGCTCATTTAGGAACGTCCATGAACATGCTGCGTACGTAGCTGTTTATCAGTAAATATCTCCACTGAGATTAAGTAAAGCAGTAGCTTAACAAATTAAGTACTTCCTGGTATGGTTACTGTACTGGTAACTCCCAAAAGAATCTGGATTGTGGTGAGGGAACAGAGAAAAAAGCTCATTTAGGACCTGCACTTACGAAGGGGGTAGGCAGCTGTATATCAGGGAGTAAACCTTCTGAGAATAAAAACAGCTGGAGCTTGTTAAGGTAATTACACAGGGGAAAGGATAATGTACTGGGAACTCCTCAGAAGAATCTGATTTGTGGTAAGGGGAGAGAGATAAAAGCTCATTTAGGAACGACATGAACATGCTGCGTACGTAGCTGTTTATCAGTAAATATCTCCACTGAGATTAAGAAAAGCAGTAGCTTAATAATTTAAGTACTTCCTGGTATGTTTACTGTACTGGTAACTCCCCAAAACAATCTGGATTGTGGTGAGGGAACAGAGAAATAAGCTCATTTAGGACCTGCACTTACGAAGGGGGTAGGCAGCTGTATATCAGGGAGTAAACCTTCTGAGAATAAAAACAGCTGGAGCTTGTTAAGGTAATTACACAGGTGAAAGGATAATGTACTGGGAACTCCTCAGAAGAATCTGATTTGTGGTGAGTGGAGAGAGATTAAAGCTCATTTAGGAACGACATGAACATGCTGCGTAGGTAGCTGTTTATCAGTAAATATCTCCACTGAGATTAAGAAAAGCAGTAGCTTAATAAATTAAGTACTTCCTGGAATGGTTACTGTACTGGTAACTCCCCAAAAGAATGTGGATTTTGGTGAGGGAACAGAGAAAAAAGCTCATTTAGGACCTGCACTTACGAAGGGGGTAGGCAGCTGTATATCCGGGAGTAAACCTTCTGAGAATAAAAACAGCTGGAGCTTGTTAAGGTAATTACACAGGGGAAAGGATAATGTACTGGGAACTCCTCAGAAGAATCTGATTTGTGGTGAGGGGAGAGAGATAAAAGCTCATTTAAGAACGACATGAACATGCTGCGTACGTAGCTGTTTATCAGTAAATATCTCCACTGAGATTAAGAAAAGCAGTAGGTTAATAAATTAAGTACTTCCTGGTATGGTTACTGTACTGGTAACTCCCCAAAAGAATCTGGATTGTGGTGAGGGAACAGAGAAAAAAGCTCATTTAGGACCTGCACTTACGAAGGGGGTAGGCAGCTGTATATCAGGGAGTAAACCTTCTGAGAATAAAAACAGCTGAAGCTTGTTAAGGTAATTACACAGGGGAAAGGATAAAGTACTGGGAACTCCTCAGAAGAATCTGATTTGTGGTGAGCGGAGAGAGATTAAAGCTCATTTTGGAACGACATGAACATGCTGGGTAGGTAGCTGTTGATCAGTAAATATCTCCACTGAGATTAAGAAAAGCAGTAGCTAAATAAATTAAGTACTTCCTGGTATGGTTACTGTACTGGTAACTCCCCAAAAGAATCTAGATTGTGGTGAGGGAAAAGAGAAAAAAGCTCATTTAGGACCTGCACTTACGAAGGGGGTAGGCAGCTGTATATCAGGGAGTAAACCTTCTGAGAATAAAAACAGCTGGAGCTTGTTAAGGTAATTAGACAGGGGAAATTATAAAGTACTGGGAACTCCTCTGAAGAATCTGATTTGTGGTGAGGGGAGAGAGATAAAAGCTCATTTAGGAACGACATGAACATGCTGCGTAGGTAGCTGTTTATCAGTAAATATCTCCACTGAGATTAAGAAAAGCAGTAGCTTAATAAATTAAGTACTTTCTGGTATGGTTACTGTACTGGTAACTCCCCAAAAGAATCTGGATTGTGGTGAGGGAACAGAGAAAAAAGCTCATTTAGGACCTGCACTGACGAATGGGGTAGGCAGCTGTATATCAGGGAATAAACCTTCTGAGAATAAAAACAGCTGGAGCTTGTTAACGTAATTACACAGGGGAAAGGATAATGTACTGGGAACTCATCAGAAGAATCTGATTTGTGGTGAGGGGATAGAGATAAAAGCTCATTTAGGAACGAAATGAACATGCTGCGTTGGTTAGCTGTTTATCAGTAAATATCTCCACTGAGATTAAGAAAAGCAGTAGCTTAATAAATTAAGTACTTCCTGGTATGGTTACTGTACTGGTAACTCCCCAAAAGAATCTGGATTGTGGTGAGGGAACAGAGAAAAAAGCTCATTTAGGACCTGCACTGACGAAGGGGGGTAGGCAGCTGTATATCAGGGAGTAAACCTTCTGAGAATGAAAACAGCTGGAGCTTGTTAAGGTAATTACACAGGGGAAATTATAAAGTACTGGGAACTCCTCAGACGAATCTTATTTGTGGTGAGGGAAGAGAGATAAATCTCATTTAGGAACGACATGATCATGCTGCGTAGGTAGCTGTTTATCAGTAAATATCTCCACTGAGATATGAAAAGCAGTAGCTTAATAAATTAAGTACTTCCTGGTATGGTTACTGTACTGGGAACTCCCCAAAAGAATCTGGATTGTGGTGAGGGAACAGAGAAAAAAGCTCATTTAGGACCTGCACTTACGAAGGGGATAGGCAGCTGTATATCAGGGAGTAAACCTTCTGAGAATAAAAATAGCTGGAGCTTGTTAAGGTAATTACACAGGGGAAAGGATAATGTACTGGGAACACCTCAGAAGAATCTGATTTGTGGTGAAGAGAGAGAGATAAAAGCTCATTTAGGAACGACATGAACATGCTGCGTATGTAGCTGTTTATCAGTAAATATCTCCACTGAGATTAAGAAAAGCAGTAGCTTAATAAATTAAGTACTTCCTGGTATGGTTACTCTACTGGTAACTCCCCAAAAGAATCTGGATTGTGGTGAGGGAACAGAGAAAAAAGCTCATTTAGGTCCTGCACTTTCGAAGGGGGTACGCAGCTGTATATCAGGGAGTAAACCTTCTGAGAATAAAACAGCTGGAGCTTGTTAAGGTAATTACACAGGGGAAATTATAAAGTACTGGGAACTCCTCAGAAGAATCTGATTTGTGGTGAGGGGAGAGAGATAAAAGCTCATTTAGGAACGACATGAACATGCTGCGTAGGTAGCTGTTTATCAGTAAATATCTCGACTGAGTATAAGAAAAGCAGTAGCTTAACAAATTAAGTACTTCATGGTATGGTTACTGTACTGGTAACTCCCCAAAAGAATCTGGATTGTGGTGAGGGAACAGAGAAAAAAGCTCCTGTAGGACCTGCACTTACGAAGAGTGTAGTCAGCTGTATATCAGGGAGTAAACCTTCTGAGAATAAAAACAGCTGGAGCTTGTTTAGGTAATTACACAGGGGAAAGGATAAGGTACTGGGAACTCCTCAGAAGAATCTGATTTGTGGTGAGGGGAGAGAGATAAAAGCTCATTTAGGAACGACATGAACATGCTGCCTAGGCAGCTGTTTATCAGTAAATATCTCCACTGAGATTAAGAAAAGCAGTAGCTTAATAAATTAAGTACTTCCTGGTACGGTTACTGTACTGGTAACTCCCCAAAAGAATCTGGATTGTGGTGAGGGAACAGAGAAAAAAGCTCATTTAGGACCTGCACTTACGAAGGGGGTAGGCTTCTGTATATCAGGGAGTAAACCTTCTGAGAATAAAAACAGCTAGAGCTTTTTAAGGTAATTACCCAGGGGAAATTATAAATTACTGGGAACTCCTCAGAAGAATCTGATTTGTGGTGAGGGGAGAGAGATAAAAGCTCATTTAGGAACGACATGAACATGCTGGGTAGGTAGCTGTTGATCAGTAAATATCTCCACTGAGATTAAGAAAAGCAGTAGCTAAATAAATTAAGTACTTCCTGTATGGTTACTGTACTGGTAACTCCCCAAAAGAATCTAGATTGTGGTGAGGGAAAAGAGAAAAAAGCTCATTTAGGACCTGCACTTACGAAGGGGGTAGGCAGCTGTATATCAGGGAGTAAACCTTCTGAGAATAAAAACAGCTGGAGCTTGTTAAGGTAATTAGACAGGGGAAATTATAAGTACTGGGAACTCCTCTGAAGAATCTGATTTGTGGTGAGGGGAGAGAGATAAAAGCTCATTTAAGAACGACATGAACATGCTGCGTACGTAGCTGTTTATCAGTAAATATCTCCACTGAGATTAAGAAAAGCAGTAGGTTAATAAATTAAGTACTTCCTGGTATGGTTACTGTACTGGTAACTCCCCAAAAGAATCTGGATTGTGGTGAGGGAACAGAGAAAAAAGCTCATTTAGGACCTGCACTTACGAAGGGGGTAGGCAGCTGTATATCAGGGAGTAAACCTTCTGAGAATAAAAACAGCTGAAGCTTGTTAAGGTAATTACACAGGGAAAGGATAAAGTACTGGGAACTCCTCAGAAGAATCTGATTTGTGGTGAGCGGAGAGAGATTAAAGCTCATTTTGGAACGACATGAACATGCTGGGTAGGTAGCTGTTGATCAGTAAATATCTCCACTGAGATTAAGAAAAGCAGTAGCTAAATAAATTAAGTACTTCCTGGTATGGTTACTGTACTGGTAACTCCCCAAAAGAATCTAGATTGTGGTGAGGGAAAAGAGAAAAAAGCTCATTTAGGACCTGCACTTACGAAGGGGGTAGGCAGCTGTATATCAGGGAGTAACCTTCTGAGAATAAAAACAGCTGGAGCTTGTTAAGGTAATTAGACAGGGGAAATTATAAAGTACTGGGAACTCCTCTGAAGAATCTGATTTGTGGTGAGGGGAGAGAGATAAAAGCTCATTTAGGAACGACATGAACATGCTGCGTAGGTAGCTGTTTATCAGTAAATATCTCCACTGAGATTAAGAAAAGCAGTAGCTTAATAAATTAAGTACTTTCTGGTATGGTTACTGTACTGGTAACTCCCCAAAAGAATCTGGATTGTGGTGAGGGAACAGAGAAAAAAGCTCATTTAGGACCTGCACTGACGAATGGGGTAGGCAGCTGTATATCAGGGAATAAACCTTCTGAGAATAAAAACAGCTGGAGCTTGTTAACGTAATTACACAGGGGAAAGGATAATGTACTGGGAACTCATCAGAAGAATCTGATTTGTGGTGAGGGGATAGAGATAAAAGCTCATTTAGGAACGAAATGAACATGCTGCGTTGGTTAGCTGTTTATCAGTAAATATCTCCACTGAGATTAAGAAAAGCAGTAGCTTAATAAATTAAGTACTTCCTGGTATGGTTACTGTACTGGTAACTCCCCAAAAGAATCTGGATTGTGGTGAGGGAACAGAGAAAAAAGCTCATTTAGGACCTGCACTGACGAAGGGGGTAGGCAGCTGTATATCAGGGAGTAAACCTTCTGAGAATGAAAACAGCTGGAGCTTGTTAAGGTAATTACACAGGGGAAATTATAAAGTACTGGGAACTCCTCAGACGAATCTTATTTGTGGTGAGGGAAGAGAGATAAATCTCATTTAGGAACGACATGATCATGCTGCGTAGGTAGCTGTTTATCAGTAAATATCTCCACTGAGATTATGAAAAGCAGTAGCTTAATAAATTAAGTACTTCCTGGTATGGTTACTGTACTGGGAACTCCCCAAAAGAATCTGGATTGTGGTGAGGGAACAGAGAAAAAAGCTCATTTAGGACCTGCACTTACGAAGGGGATAGGCAGCTGTATATCAGGGAGTAAACCTTCTGAGAATAAAAATAGCTGGAGCTTGTTAAGGTAATTACACAGGGGAAAGGATAATGTACTGGGAACACCTCAGAAGAATCTGATTTGTGGTGAAGAGAGAGAGATAAAAGCTCATTTAGGAACGACATGAACATGCTGCGTATGTAGCTGTTTATCAGTAAATATCTCCACTGAGATTAAGAAAAGCAGTAGCTTAATAAATTAAGTACTTCCTGGTATGGTTACTCTACTGGTAACTCCCCAAAAGAATCTGGATTGTGGTGAGGGAACAGAGAAAAAAGCTCATTTAGGTCCTGCACTTTCGAAGGGGGTACGCAGCTGTATATCAGGGAGTAAACCTTCTGAGAATAAAACAGCTGGAGCTTGTTAAGGTAATTACACAGGGGAAATTATAAAGTACTGGGAACTCCTCAGAAGAATCTGATTTGTGGTGAGGGGAGAGAGATAAAAGCTCATTTAGGAACGACATGAACATGCTGCGTAGGTAGCTGTTTATCAGTAAATATCTCGACTGAGTATAAGAAAAGCAGTAGCTTAACAAATTAAGTACTTCATGGTATGGTTACTGTACTGGTAACTCCCCAAAAGAATCTGGATTGTGGTGAGGGAACAGAGAAAAAAGCTCCTGTAGGACCTGCACTTACGAAGAGTGTAGTCAGCTGTATATCAGGAGTAAACCTTCTGAGAATAAAAACAGCTGGAGCTTGTTTAGGTAATTACACAGGGGAAAGGATAAGGTACTGGGAACTCCTCAGAAGAATCTGATTTGTGGTGAGGGGAGAGAGATAAAAGCTCATTTAGGAACGACATGAACATGCTGCCTAGGCAGCTGTTTATCAGTAAATATCTCCACTGAGATTAAGAAAAGCAGTAGCTTAATAAATTAAGTACTTCCTGGTACGGTTACTGTACTGGTAACTCCCAAAAGAATCTGGATTGTGGTGAGGGAACAGAGAAAAAAGCTCATTTAGGACCTGCACTTACGAAGGGGGTAGGCTTCTGTATATCAGGGAGTAAACCTTCTGAGAATAAAAACAGCTAGAGCTTTTTAAGGTAATTACCCAGGGGAAATTATAAATTACTGGGAACTCCTCAGAAGAATCTGATTTGTGGTGAGGGGAGAGAGATAAAAGCTCATTTAGGAACGACATGAACATGCTGCGTAGGTAGCTGTTTATCAGTAAATATCTCCACTGAGATTT
>NW_025961999.1:0-45170 GCF_023159225.1 Perognathus longimembris pacificus | reverse complement strand
TCACAAATGTTGCTGTTGTATCTAACAATGTTTTAAGTAGGTCTGAAATGAAACCACCTTGAGTTTTCAAATATTCTTGGAAGAAAAACAAGGTAATTCCAAAAGAAGAACATTTACAATGCAACTCTGATGCATGTGATTACACACATGTGGTACATGGTCTAGAAATTTTAATTCATTTTTCATGCTTTATTATATAACTAAAACAGTTCTGAATAAATCTACAAACAGTCTCCATATTATACAAATCTCACCGAAAAATTATGAGTCAGGAAATGTGACATCAACTTACATCTTGTTGATTTCATTTGATATATATGACATGAAGTTGCGTTAGAGGACTTCAGTCTTTCCAGATGTCTGAGCAATTGTTGTGAGATAATTTTATCGCATAATTTCATTATCATTTTACATTAAGTGAATGCATGGCATCAATTTGAAGTTAATATACAAATAACAATGATTTATACAGATGAAGCAAAAGGAAAATATTGGTAGAACGTGATTTTATTTTTTACAAATCCTGGTTTTGAAACTATATTTTCTAATGTTATTTGTACTACATGCCTTTAAAAATATGTAAACCCTCTTGCTTTGAAAATTCTCTTGTTCCAATAATGTGGTCACTTTGTTTTCAGTATAGAAAAGACACAGGGCTCATGAGGTCTTTATATACCGCTATAGTAGGTAATCCATTCTCAAAATTTTTTCATTTCTAATGCTTACTATGGGGATGATTTAATATCAATTCTCCCTAGAGACATTTACTGAAGAACACTATTTTTCTATTAGAAAATCATTCACTGTTGTTTAATTCTTAAGCATAGAATTGTCAACATTTTCCTTGATAGCTTCATGTGAACACTTTGCGTAAAAGTGGATGCTTTTCCAAAGTCTGGATCATGGACAGAACAGAAATGTATAGGAAGAAGGAATTAGAAACACTTAGGAGTTTAGGGATCTTGCCTAGTTGAAAAGTGTGTGGAAACGACTCTCAGGATTCCACTTCTGAAACCTCGCTTACTTCTACAAAATCATAGATAAACAATGGACAGGAAGAACAAATAGGACTCCCCTTTCGGGTTGAAGGTGGCATTGAGCACTTCCATTGTCAAATGCGGAAGTGCTTGTGAATGACGTGAGATCATAACCCGGAAGTGACCAATATTAGCCACGTCACAATACTAGTGACCCCACACCGAGGAGACAGGAGTTAAAAGTAACTGTTACTACGGAAAGGTCTACGGTGGACCAGGTTACTTCGTTGAGAGGAGAGGCTCCTTCACTAATTTGGTAAGTACAGTTCTCCTTCAGAGACATCTAACAATCATTTCCCTCGTGTCCTTCCTTCAGTCATCAGTCCCCATCTCGTGTGGACTACCTTTTGACTCTTTGATATACACTCTGACATTTCTGGCTACAAAGGTTCTTTGTAATTCCTTTAACTGAAGTCCCATGAGGTAGTCCCTACATATTTTTCAAAAACACAAGTATTGTCCAACATATCACATAATCAAAAATGTTATGTCCCTGGAATTGAGAATGTAGCAATTTCCAATGTGTCCGTCTTCAAATTTACTACCATTACTCTCACTTTTATTTAGGTCTAACAATGATATTTCTATGGGGTTGTACACTTGTTTCATGCCCACAACAAATTTACTGCTGCAATTTACTACTATTTGAAACAGTTACTATCTGAAGCGATGACTCTCAGTATTGCCCAATGTTCCCTCACTTTATAGTTAATGTTCTGTTAGATGTAATTACCTATAGATCCCTTGAGCCATAGTTCAAGTAAGAACACAGGAATATCTAAAAATTATTGTCTTACTTTATATGAGTTCAAACGGGAATTTACGTGTTTGAGACCTGGAAAAGTTGGAAAATTTTGAACTATTTAGTACAGATATCTACCAGTCAGAAAACATTTTCACAAATTTGATGAACACTTGTCATGAATGAAGTCCCTTGAATGGTCGTCTATGACAAAGAAATTAAAGCTAAAGATTAATATACTTTGTAGACTTCAGTCCTACTGTTACAATTTTGAGATTTCTCCTTATTCCTTTCAAATACACTTGTTGCTTGATTATTTGCTTGCAATTACACAGGCGATATACAACTGGATGAAAACTCATGAGTTTTACCACTAGAATACTTCCTTTCATAGTGTATCTTGGTTTGCTAATTCAGTCTCAGTGCATGTCATTTTAATCAACAAGACAGGTAATTCATCATTGTCCATGTCCTATTTTTTAATACAGAGCAATTTCCTGTCCCTTGAAATTTTTTTAACAGCACCTGAAACATTTCCACAATTTATAATCATATGCACAATACAAATGGAATTCTCTATGTCCTTTGGTTGAAAAAATTTTGTTTTTTGCTGTCGAGTATGATTTTGGTTAATAATATGTTGGAGATAATTCTAGGCCCTTTTCAACCGTTAAGAAGCATTTCCATTGGGAAGATTTACATTGGTTTGTTGCATAATTCCTTTGTATGGGTGCTTTCTTAGAAACCCATATGTCAATGTGGCAGGCATATGAGTCAATGAAAGGGAACCATCTTTCTCAAATCAGTGTGTATTAAAAACTTGAAATTTGTCAAGGAATTCCTGATTCTGAGATAAATTGGATACACTATTGGAAATAAGATCTTCCTAGAAAGCTACTAAAAATGTTTTACCCTTGATTTCATGAGAACATTATTTATTTGTGAGAAATTTATTTATTTCTACCCGAGAATGTAAGACACACACTGGTGATACTTGTTTTTCTGAAAGGGCAAAAAACAAAAAGTCAAAAAACCTTCATTCATATTTGACAATATTAAGAAATACCAGTAGGTATTATGAGCCACTTATTACCATGTCACTCTAATTAGATTCATGTAGTCTCTCAGGTGTCTTCTCTTAATGTGTAACCTTAGAAAGTATAACCTTCCTTTGGAATGAGTAACATGCAGTGAATTGATTGTTGGCAGCAATTATTATGCTGGGAAAATCAATTATCTATATTCTGCAGTGAATTAATATAAGATAGTTGAACAAACTATGGAAGCAAATCATATCCCTTTTTGACTTATTCACAGCATAGGAGGAATAAATTGGAATGTGATTATAAAGTACAGCGAGAAGATAGGACCTTCTCTTCTGGATTTTGGCCAGTAATTAGAATACTGACATATACTGGCGCTAGAGGACATGAAAAGATACCCTAAATCCAAAATGAGTTTGATTATCCAGTTCTTCTAGTTGTGCTCCCATATATAGGAGACACTAGATCAAAGTAATCCGGGCAAAGTGAACACCTCATTACAAGGGGCTCTTTTCTCCTGGAGGAAATGATGCCCCTCACCTTTAGCAGAATGCTTTATGTATAAGAAAAGTTGTATTCCCGTTTTCTTTTTAGCCTTAAGCAGAAATTGTTTATGTTATTTCCATTTTACTTCAACTTAACGGTTATTCATAAATGTGCCAATACTTTTGTGGTCCTATCTGTCTGTCCAAATTTGCAACTTTGAGCTCAGCAGTTTTAGAATTTTCTAAAGTTGTAAGCAGCAACATAATCCATGGTCGAAATATTGTAAAAATGGAGCCAGCCAGACATTCTCTAACTTTAATCTCGATATTCACAAAGGACACCTCTTTTATACTGAATCTTGGCAATGTAATATTTAAGGATTTCATCCATGCATTAAGCTATACTCACATATATATATAGATATAGATATAGATATAGATATAGATATAGATATAGATATAGATATAGATATATACAACCTGGTTTACTCCCGGGAAAAGTCAGGACTCACCACTACTAGTGCTTCATGTTTGTGATGCCACATAATTAGTTTGTCTTCGAAAACTGGCAATGGCAATTTTAAATTCAAAGCATGTCGTGTGCAACGAATAAAATTTTTGATGAGTTTGATTTACAAATGAATGCTTTTACAGCCTTAAGAATGATAATTCATAAAAATCTCCCAAATAGTTTGTTTTCTAAGCAGCCTAAATTTAATGAAAGGAGACTCAAGTTTCTTTGTCTTTCTCATTTTAAACCTAATTTCAGTGTAATACTTTATAGACACTCCATCCCTCTTTGAATGAACAGGAAAAGATGCCTTCATGTTCCCCTAGAAAAACTGTGTTGAAATAAGTCATAAACTATCTCCTGTTTTTCTTCTGAAAATGACTGTAATTTGTGGATTAAGAAAATCAGTATTTACAGGATGTGCATCAAAGAACTCAAAAGTTAATGAGTTGAATATCTTCCAAGTTCTTCGATATTCTTTTGTTTCTCCAAAGAAATGATAATGTTTGAGACTTCTGGTCTGGAAATATTTCTTCATTGGTTTTCTGAGAGAATTTTTCTCCTCACAGGAAGTGCAGATATTTCCCTGTCTACCAGAATGCAAGAAGGTAAGCATGTTCCCAATGTCCTTTGAAAAGAACACTTCAAATGGTTCCCATCATCTTATGTTTAGCATTCTCAGTATGCAAAACGCTGTGGGTGAGATTCAACGGGATGGAGTTCAGAATTGAGACATTCTGATAATTATACAGTGGAATTTTTAATTCGTACTATTGAGACATAAGAATGCAAGTAAATGTCTTGCCCTCAATGCACCTTCCCTGTCAACAGAGGACATAGCATGAATATTGCAAAACAGTAACCGCAAAAAGTCCTTCTATTAATGGAAAAATGTTTTCCCAAATTACGCCTAAGAATTCACACATGGGAACTGAAATGAATTTGATTATTATTTCTATGATAATATCCAAAGGCATACTTAGCATGTTTGTTGTCACAAAAGTGAATTTGAAATTAATGCATATGTTGTAATTGGAAGAGAAGGGAAAGAATTATATCTTCTCAAAAATATACCTAATTTGCTTAGATATTTTTCTTTCCAGGTGAATCTCTGGATCCTGAAAGGTTACTGCAATGCCCCTATAATAAGAGTCACAAGATCAGGGCCTGCAGATTCCCGTACCATCTGGTGAAATGCAGAAAGGTAGGGTTGCATTTCAAAATGGTGAGTTGGTCATACTTTACTACAAACATAAATTTGAACCTTGATTACTTGAGTAAATATGGGAAATTTGTGTGAATGAAATGATAGACTACCTGGGTAGATGCAGTATACACATATTTGTATTTGCTCTTGTAATCTGATCTTTGTGTAGTGCAGATAACAAATAGCAGTGCAAATTGTTTACAGAGTTCTAGGATAAGTAGGACTTTGCAAGATATTTTCTGTAGGACAATCATTTCAATCTGAGTGTAGCGACTTAGTACTTGTTTCCTTGTTCACAATTACCTACTCTAAATCAGCAATTTAATAAAGTTGCTAAAAATTAAGACACATGCACTGTCTTATGGCAGGTCATGGTTCCTTAACCATGTTACTTCTAAGTAAGCCTAGTAATCCTGAATTGATGATAACGAAGAAGTGTTTTGCCAGTTTCATATATTTTGGTGTTTTTTTTGTTATGATGCCACAACAGTTATTTTCACAAAGAACAAGAAATCTTTCAAATGCTAATATAGTTGTCTATCCAAATTCATCTTTCTGTGTTAAAAAACATTGCCCTGGGCAGAAAACAATCTTCCCTTTGTTATGCTTTTCTAAGGATACTCACTGATCATATATACACATGTGCACAGAAAGACACATATATATGCACATGTGTATGTGCATACACATATGCATGTTTATATGTTTTCAAATATTCTTATATGTACATGTGCATAAATACAAATAAGTTTGTACATACACATACGATCACATACTTGCACTAACAAACACACTGAATCTGTTTCCACTATGTTTCCCATCAGTGTATCGTACCAATTCATCTAGCATATCTTAATAAATGCCTTTTTGTTTTCTTTTTATTAAACTTTTATTGTCAAACGTAGGGACTGAGAGGTTACAGTTTCATACGTTGGGCATTGAATACATTTCTTGTACTGTTTTAACCTCCTCCCTTCTTCCGTCTCCCCCACTCCTTTTCCATCCCCCCATGAGTTGTTCAGTTCATTTACAACAAACAGTTTTGCAAATATTACTTTTGTAATCATTTGTTTTTTTTACCCTCTGTCTCTCGATTTTGGTATTCCCTTTCTATTTCCTAGTTGTAATACCAGTATTACATGGTTTCCAAGGTACTCAGATAAGATACAGTGATAGTGCAGGAACAAACACAGGAAGGGGATACAAGACGATCATCAATAATAGAATTACAGTTTCACATCGCTTGTTGAAAGTAATTACAACAGTGATATAACAGTCGTTTCCATAACATGGATTTCAATTCATTTAGCATCATCATAATTGCTATGGTCTGTTGTGATCCTCTGCTGTGATTAGCCTAAACCAGTACTAATTATTCCCTAGAAGGGAGACCATAGAGTCCATGTTTCAAATGTTGGAGGGGATGTGGCTAAAAGGGAACTCTACTTCATTGATGAGAGAAATGTAAACTGGTTCAGCAACTCTGGAAAGTGGTGTGGAGATTCCTCAAAAGGCTAAATATAGACCTTCTCTAAGACCCTGCAACCCCACTTTGGGGCATCTATCCAAAAGACCACAAACAAGAACACAATAAATCCTCTAGCACAACAATGTTCATCGCAGCACAATTTCTCATAGCTAGAATTTGGAACCAACGATGACTCTCAGTAGACGAATGGATCAGGAAAATGTGGTACATATACACAATAGAATTTTATGTCCCTATCAGAAAAAATGGCATTGTCCCATCCGTAAGAAAACTGAAGGACTTGGAAACAATTATACTAAGGGAAATGTGCCCGAACCGAAGAAATAAATGCCTTTTGAGTGAAGAAGTCATGATTCTGAATGTTTTTATATGCCAAAGTTATGTTTTAAGAATACAGCACTTTGCTGCTGTGTCCGACATCCAATCTTGTCATGACTTGAGTTTAAATTGAAGGATTTTTATGCAAAGAGAGCATGAGAAATAGAGTGTGAGAGAAACTTATCCACCTCCCAGACCTTGACAATTGTAAGAAACAGATTGAGGAAGAGTCGAAGTTATACTAACCTGTCCTCTTGTGCTAGACTGGTGCTAGTATAGCAAACAACCGAAGGTTAAACCCCAACTAAAGTAGAATATGCGCAACACTTTCCTTCTCCCAATAAATTTTACTATTGTTCTTTTTTTTACATCCTGGTTCAATAGAATCATCCCGACATTGCTGCCAAATTGGCTACTTGTCCCTTCAATGCCCGACACTTGGTGCTGCGAGATCAGCTCAGTGAACATATAGCAACATGTGCGGACCAAAGTTGCATTGAGGATGATGTAGGTAAGCTTGATACATGAAACATAAATCAGATCTGACTCAGATTCAATCTGGAAAATACTCTGATACCATTTTTCTTATTTTATTTCTTGCAGTTACTATGAATTGGCCCCAAGCACAAGAGAAAAAATCTGGAAACACAAGGCACAGCCTCTCCTGTGAGGAAGACTGGGATAAAGGTAAAGAGCTAGATTACCTTTTGAGTTTCTGCTGTAACTGAATGTCAGTTTAGAGATAGATGGCATATAATAGTAAGCACTTTTGCTCTACATCATACTTAATGTATGCTAATATTGATAAGAGGTAATATGCTTATCTTCATATATGAAGACCAGCACTCAGAAATGAACTTTTAAAGAATATAAAAAAAAAAAGCAACATCCACAAGATTTTCCCTGCATAGTTTAGGACTCTTTCTTTTCCATGTTAATTATCCACATAAATCATTGTTATATGAGGTCCTTTAGGTGGTTAACATTACCTATGTCTTTCCTTGGCCATGTAAATGTTAGAGAAAGTCTAATATATTCCCTGAAGACCATATCCACTTTTCTGTTTTCCAGAATCCTTGGAAAATCCTAGCCCAACTTTTGTTTGGGGCAGTGTGGAGTCATCTACCAATAACAGGTAAAGAAAATGCCATTATCCCTTGACAAAGTTCTATTTCTTAGAAATAAAGGAAACAAGTATAATCAGTGGAAGAGCTGCCTTTTTCTTTTAGGTACAATAAAACTTCCTCTTTTCTGGGGAATATTCAGATTGCTGTCTGAACTGTGATTGGTTAAAGTATTCATGTGTAAATCCGCAATGACTTCATAATCTAAAAACATATCCAAACAAATTCATTGGTATTTATCGGAGGCCATACTCAAAATTGTCACTTGTTGTATAACTACAAAGTATTAAGAAACTGTTATGGATATGACAGTATTTCAGAGTCATGGTTTACTTCTGAATGACCCCTAATACCTTTTCATTTAATTTTATTCATAGAAAAACCTAATGATCGGCTGGAATTCCTCTTCATGTGAGTAGCTACTAAAATCCTACGGAGAGTAATTTGATTAAATACAGTAAAAAGCAATTATACACATATGTTATGTTGTTTGGTTATATGTGTTATATGCCCCTTGCTCAGCAAGGGTAGTAGGACATGGGTGACCTTAATAACTACATCATGTGTGTTTTCAGCATGTTTTCATTTTTCAATATTTGCTTGCAAACTATCCCCATACATTTGTGGCAAGGCCACAAATACCTTGGAAATTCTGTTCAAAAATCCCATCGGATGTTAGCCCATGAATGCAGTTTGTAGGTCAAGGTTAACTTTCAATTTACATTCTTTTTATTTTTCAAAATACCAATAATGCTATTTGACTTTATTCTTTATTTCAGCGAGATTTTTGTCCATCTTCTTTTCTTCTGCAAGTGTCTTTCTTAGTTCTGTAATCCCAAGTGTCTTCATTTTTCTCCCTTCCTATTCACTCCTTTCTGTTTTCCATTCTTTCTTACCTTTTAATTTTTTTCCAATTTTTATTATCAAACTGATGTACAGAGAGGTTACAGTTTCATACATTAGGCATTCGATACATTTCTTGTACTGTTTGTTACCTTGTCCCTCATACGCCCCTCCCCCTTACTCTTCCCACCCCCCGAGGTGTTCAGTTCACTTACACCAAACAGTTTTGCAAGTATTGCTTTTATAGTTGTTTGTCTTTTTTTACCCTGTATCCCTCAATTTTGGTATTCCCTTTCAATTTCCAAGTTCCAATACCAGTATATATGGTTTCCAATATACTCAGGTAAGATTACAGAGATAGTGTAGGTACAACCACAGGAAGGTGATACAAGAACATCATCAATAATAGAAGCTACAGATACACATGGGACGTTGAAAGTAGTTACAACTGTGATATAACAATTGTCTCCATAACATGGAGTTCATTTCACTTAGCATCATCTTATGTGTTCATAAGGGTATAGCTATTGGGCCTTGTGATGCTCTGCTATGACTTGCCTAAACCTGTACTAATTATTCCCAATAAGGGAGACCATAGAGTCCATGTTTCTTTGGGTCTGACTCACTTCACTTAGTATAATTTTTTCCAAGTCCTTCCATTTCCTTACAAATGCGACAATGTCATTCTTTCTGATAGAGGCATAAAATTCCACTGTGTATATGTACCACATTTTCCTGATCCATTCGTCTACTGAGGGACATCTGGGCTCATTCCAGATTCTCTATGCCTACTTAATCTTTGATAAAGGAGCTCAACACATGCAACAAAAAAAATCAATTTAGATTCTTGAAAGATCTTTACATGTGAGTTCAGAGTAAAAGGAAGTGTATTGTTTCTTGCTCACACTTGCATGTTCAACAAAATTAATTGAGTGAGAAGAACGTAAAGTTCCTGGAGAGTATATTGATTGATGATAGAAACTTAGGAAATTTAGAAGACATGTAGTTATATTTTTCTTGTATCCCTTAGAAAGTCACTTCCCACAAAAATGATGCCTTCTTTTTTCATTTATTCTTTGTGTCTCATGTAAGATAGTTTTAAATCAAATATTATTACATTGATCTCAAATCTTAAGATAATCATTTCTGATATAGTCTACAATATTTAGTATTTTTGTTATAAGACTAGGCACATTTCATATTTTGTGTTCCTGTCATGTGACACTGATTATACTTGCATGGGTGAGACATATACAAAATGTTCTATTACTTGGATAAGTCTTATTATGTTACCTAAACTAAGCTTAGAAGAAATGTACCTGTGTCATGAAAATAATCGCTTCTCCAGTTATTTATGCGTTCACCTACTTCAAATGATTTGAAACACACACAGTTTCAAACCATAAGTGTCCAGAAACTGTCCAATTGATCAATTTCTGTGTATATGCAAGTTGAAGAAATCAAGAAATTATTTCAGGATAATGAGCAACTGTTCTGTTTTGTGTATCTGTAGAACAATTATTGAATATCTGTTGTTATTAGGCAGAATCAGAAATGTGTATTAGCAAACTTTCCACCATAATGAAAAGTTCTGTTTTCTATTTTCCTTTGCAGAAATAATATGGTGCTCTACGATTTGAGGATCAAGAATTTTTTTCTTGTCTTGTCTATCACATGAAATAATAATACTCTCAACACGTTGAATGTGTTTTCATTTCCACTAGCTATTAAACTTACCTATATGGTTCGCTTGTATACTGTTTACAGTGAATGCTGCCATCAATGTTAGGGTTTCCCCCTTTACTGAAATATACCATTTAAGATTCTCTTCTAAACATAGGTTGCATGAATGGAATGATGATCATGAAATGAAAATCTGGATACATAAACATGTGTAAAATTCTATATCTTTTCTTCAGTTAGGTTTGCATGTGAGAAACTTTTTGTCAATGATCTCTCCCCTTGCATTTAAAGGTTATTAAACTTACCTCTTTTCGTAGAAAATTTAAATTTATGTAGCCCACCACATGAGTAAGCCAAATAACTACTGCTTAATTGTGTGTGTGTGTGTGTGTGTGTGTGTGTGTGTGTGTTTTGTGAGAGTGTCTTAGTTGGAGCTATTTAATTTATAATTTGTAATTAAATTTTATTGAAAAGTTGATGTACATACGTGGTACCATTACAAAATAAGGTAGTGAGTGCATTTCTTGTCATATTAGTTACAACTTCCCTCATTTTTCAGTATTTCCCTAAGTCCAGATAAGCATATATGCAAGATCCATTGTACCAAACTCATATCCAGTCGGCAAAGGGGGACTCCACAGGTTTTTTCATTTACTATATTAAACATAAGAAAAATAATAAAATTCTCCTGTTCCCATCCCTTGCAGATATATTGTAACATCACTGGCAAAAACAATTAGAAATATCATTTGATAAGAAGTTTTATACTTTACAGACACTAACTCTATGCTCCCCGCCCCCAAATTTCACATCTCAGGGACACCTTGGGCTGTTGTATTTTCTTGTTTGCGACAGGATGATTTCAGCTTCTGTCTGAGATAGCTCTGGTGGATGCTAGAAGGTAGACATTGGAACAGGCAGGGAACCACAAGAATGTTTCCACTATGGCAAGTTCTTGGCCCAGAACATGCCAGAGCCAGCAGAACCAGTCTTGGAGATGCCAGTCATTTCTGATCATCTTACCCATCTCTTTTTGGAGCTCCTCTAGCTGCCTCTTAATCTTTTGTAAATTGTCAATAATATTGACCCAGTACAATCCTTTCAATTTTTTGTACCTGAATGGATTTTGAAAAACAGATAATCTATGACATGATTTTGCAGAATTCCCCGTTGCTCATTTCTTCCTGTGTCTATTGACCATTATTATTTCCTTTGCAGAGAAGTCTGTCTTTAAGTCTTCTACCCACTTACTAATGGTGTAGGTAATTCTTTCAGGATTTGATGGGGAGGACTTAATTTTTTTAGTTCCAAGTATATTTTAGATATGAGGACTTTGTCAGTTGTACTGAAACTGAGACAAAGGACAAGCAGTGTATCAATAGAACAGTGATACTTCCTAGACACTGTGTTGACAATGAAGTATGCAACTTACAGTGGGGGTGAAAGTCTGTTGTATTTTGTCAAAGGCTTTTTGGGCTTTGACTCAGAGACCTATGTGATTCTTGGTCTTAAGTATGTTAGTGGGGTGGATATCATTATCCCTGTAGGTATTTTAAAACAGCTTTGCATCTGTGGACTGAAGACTACAACATCATGTTGTATGATTTTTTAAAAACTCTTTCTGGAATCTGTTAGCTAATATTTCGTTGAGGAGTTTTTCATCAGTGTTCATAAGATAGATTGCTCTGTCATTTTCTATATATTTTGTGTCTTTGACGGTTTTTTGGATGGTTTTGATATTAGCTTCTTAGTATGTGTTTAGCATTTTTCTCTCTCTGCAACTATTTCACAGAAGATTGTGAGTAGACTTGATATTATCTAGATTTTAATGTTTCATAGAATAATCTTTTGAATCAATCTTAGCCTGGGTTTCCCGGATTGGAAGAAAACTTCCTTGCTTCTTTTTTTATCATTTTTTATTTATTTTTTGTTTTCAAGATGATGTACAGAGGGGTTACAGTTGCACACATAAGTTAGTGAGTACAATTTTTTTATACCTATTACCCTCTCCGTCATTTTACGCCCACCTTCCCTCCCCTCTTATCCCTCTTTCCCTGCCCACAGGAGTCAGATACCAATTCACACGGAGACAAAAAGTGGTCAGCCTTGGGAGAAAGATGTCCAAAAGAGACAATCAAACACTACTTCACATATACATTTGTTCATATGTACATACTTTAATCATACTGTAAATAATATTAAAAATAAGGAAACATTACTCCATTGTTGTCTATCTATATAAGAAAAAGCAATCTTTACCAAACACAGAATTGACAGTGTCCATTGTTACAAAAGTCATGGACAACCCACTATTAGCAGATTCAGAAAGAAAATGTCTGATTTAAATCAATAAAATTGTGATGACTAAAAGAAGAAAGTTTTCTTTCCAATAACCCTTAATTGTGAACTATTTTATTTGAATGAATGCGGTTTTCATTGCAGGTCACTTGATAAGTTTCCTTCACAAATAGTGAGGAAAAAATGAGCAATTACACTTCTGTTGCTCACAATAAATCAATTCAAGTTTTCTTCAATATTTTACTGTCAGTGCCAAGAGCTATTGTTCAATAAAGGTAATATAGGCACACTTTGTTATATGTTGATACTCATGTTGGTGTTTTCACAATTGAATCTATTAAGAGTAAATATTTTCTTTCAATGTTCATATTATTCCTGTAGTGTAAAATAAAAATTATATTTTATATCTTACAGCAATTTCATAGAGATTTGTATGTCTACTCCTAAAATGACGCATGCTAAGCAAAACTTTGTCATCAGTAAGACTGCGTTATAAAAAAAAATTGTGATAGAATTTCAGTAGGACTTCCATCATTAGTCGGCTATGTTCAATTTCATTGTAACATAATCAAAATCTGTTTTTATGTGAATTCAAATTCGTTTATATATTCAAAAAGCTGTATTCCATGCCCTTACAATAAAAAAATCCAGTAGGGTCAGAAGTTGTTATACTTATGAGTAGAGAGTCAGACAATTGTGCAACATATATACTGCATGAAATTCCATGCAGTTTGATACTTCAGTACTGGATTCTGAAGGGTTGAAAATAAAATGAGGTCAATAGAACTCACGATATTCTTTACTCACTGTTTCCTGAAATTGGGTTTGCTTAAGTATCTGTGTGTGGTATGATCAAAATATTGCTTCTGCACTACATGGCAAGGGGGTCAGGATCCCCACAATTTCTGCTTCCAGGAAGAGTAATCTTGAGGCATATTTTTGAAATAATTATTTTTTGACAGGAAAACATTGATTGATCCTTCATTGTTTAATCTACCACCACGGACTGGCTGTATCTATTTGTACTTCCATTTCTTTCTTCATGTCCCAATGTTCTCTCAAGGATAACTTTCTGTGTTCTTGATTTTTTTAATGGAATTTAATGTTCATATTTTTGTTAATTTCAGCCATCATCACAGGATTTTTTTTTCTTCATTTGTTTTTCATCAGTGTTGTTTTGGGGATTGGTGTGTTTACTTGACCTTTCAAGAAATAAGTAATGTTTCTTTGCGTTTTAGCATCTGGGGTGCTGAAGTAATGAAGGATTGATTTCCCCTAAACTTTCCTTTGTGGGATCATAGGTGGCAGCAATATTGAACAAGTGTATATCTGCATCAATAATTTCATAGCGTTTACTTTTGGTCATATGTCCTCCAGCATTTCTTATTAGTAGTATTCCTGCTAATGGACATTTTTCTTGGGGCTATGTTGAATGTGAGGGTCATTTTGCTTTGCTTTTTTTTTTTTTTTTTTTTTTTTGGCCTGTGTTATAGAGCATTCTTAATGTGTCTCTAGGCCGATCTCCATTCCTATTCAGACAGATTAAAAATTGATTCATATTAAGTTTCTTAGCTTTATAATAGAAAATATCAACGCAACAGAGATATTTTAAAAGGTAAGTTTTTGTAATTCAGTTGAGCTTAAGGATTTCTGTTATGTGAAGTTTAATTAGAAATACATTTCCCTAGCACCTAGCCGTATCCCACAATTTACTATCATGAATATATAAAACATGACATTCCTTGAGAGAATAAAATGTTATAATTTGGAATGCATTTTGACGCCTGGGTCTTGACTTTTTTTTTTTTTTTGGTTGTTTTTTTTTTTTTTTTTTGCCAGTCCTGGGGCTTGGACTCAGGGCCTGAGCACTGTCCCTGGCTTCTTTTTGCTCAAGGCTAGCACTCTGCCACTTGAGCCACAGCGCCACTTCTGGCCATTTTCTGTATATGTGGTGCTGGGGAATCGAACCCAGGGCCTCATGTATATGAGGCAGGCACTCTTGCCACTAGGCCATATCCCCAGCCCGGGTCTTGACTTTTTATTAAGGCCAGTAGAAGGCTACCGTCATTTTCCTTTTGGTTACAACACATAAACTCAACACAAATGATCAAGGTTGATGTCGTGTCATGTGCCTGGTGTAACATGTGAGATTGTTATCACAAGCAATCTCATTAACCTAAAGCAAGGAAACTAATTCTGACACACACCCTAATATTTAAACTCAATTTAGTAGGTTCCAGGATCTTGAAACATGTATTCGGGCAGACTTAGCCTTTAACTCTGCATATCAGGGAAAATCCCTGCAAAAATTACTCACAAACCATGCATATATTATTTGTTAGCTCAGTGGACATGCTATATAGACATAAAAAGGTTTCATATTAAGGCTAGATGTTGTGTGTGTGTGTGTGTGTGTGTGTGTGTGTGTGATTATTCATTAAAGTGTTGACAAAGTGATGTGCAAAAGTGTACACATACATAAGACAGTGCATACATTTCATGTGATATCATATACCCTTGATTTTTTTCCCTTCCCTAGAGCAGGTAGGCATATATACAATACCTAGTATACCAAAATCCTATACAGTAATATGTAACTTATGACAAAGGCAATAATCCTAGAACTTTAAATGTAACATCAACAATAGAATCCTCCTGAGTCCTCTTGGTGTTGTTTTACTTATTCTCATCTTTTACAGTCATATGTACTTAGCTGCTGAGCTATTGTTATCTACTGTTATATCTATTCTAGACCTTCTCGTTTAGTACTTGTTTGGTTTTAGACACATTATGTAACGTCACTGAGGCAAACCTGTGGAAATACCATTTGAAAAGGATTTTCTTTTGCCGTCCTGGTCTCTACTGTCCCCTCACCCATCCTAACAGTCTTATATAAAAGAACCTTTCCCCTTGGTTTTTGTGTTCTACTCTTGTCTCACTCAACAATATTTGTTAAAGTTCTCATTATTTGCCTGAGAATAACAATATTTTATCATTTGAAATCACTGTGTAATATTACCTCATGTATAGGTATCCCATTTTATGGATCCCTTCGCTTGTAGTGGGGCATCAGTGTTTTCTCCATATTTTGGCGGTTGTAAATTGTGCAGCCATGAACATGTATATCCAGATGTCTTTATGATATCCTGAGACATGTTGTTCAGAATAGATGTCGAGGAGTAATATGGCTGGGTCATAGGTTATGTCTATGCTGAGCATTTTGAGGAACCTCCATACAGTTCTTCAGAATGGATGTACTAATTTACACTCCAACTAACATTAAAGACTTCCTTTTTCCCAATATCCCTTCCAGCATTTCTTATTGCTTGAGTTCAGAGTGTACAGCAATCTACCTGAGTGAGACGGAATATCAGGGTTGTTTTTATTTGCATTTCCTTTACTGCCTGGGATGGTGAACATTTCCTTAAATGTTTCTTTGCCATGTTTTATCTTTTCTATTGTAACGTCTCTGTTTAGCTACTTTGCCCATTTAATAATTCGTTTACTGGGTTCAGAGGTGGTTAGTTTCTTTATTTCTCTGTAGGTGACAGACATTTGGCTTTTTTTCTGTTTCTCTGCTGGTGAGGAACCTTTCCCACATGATAGGCTGTCTTAGTAGTTTGGTTGGTATGTCTTTAGCTGTGCAGAAACTTTCTATTTTTTAGTATTCTCATTTGGTAATTCTCTCCACTATCTGTTGTGACCCTTACCTGTGCCTATAAGTTCTAGTGTCTCTCCTCCTCTGTTTTTCAGTAGTTTAGAGGATTCAGGGGTGTTGTTGATGTTCTAAATACATTTTGAGTTTGCCCTGGTGCATGGTGTTTGGCTAGGATCAACTTTGAATTTTCTACATGTGTCTGCGCAGTTTTCCCAGCACCAGGAGTTGAAGAGGCTGTTAATACAATTATGTATCTGTAGCTCCTTTTTTGAATATCAACTGATTGTAAGAATGCAGCTTTAGCCATCCTCTTCTGTGGCTAGCCTAAAGCTATGATAATTACTGCCTATGAGGGAGACCATAGTGTCCATGATTCTTTGGGTCTGGGTCACTTCACTTAGCATATTTTTCCAAGTGCTTCCATTTCCTTATGAATGGGGCGATGTCTTTCTGAATGAGGCATAAAATTCCATCCTGTATATGTACCACATTATCCTGAGGGGCATCTGGGTTGGTCCCATAATTTAGCTATGACGAATTGTGCTGCAATGAACATTGTTGTGCTGGTGGCTTCAGTGTGTTCTTGTTTTTGGTCTTTTGGGTAGATGCCCAAAGTGGGGCTGTTGGGTATTAGGGGAGCTCTATGTTAAGCCTTCTGAGGAATCTCCATAGTGCTTGCCAGAGTAGTTGGACCAGTTTACATTCCCACTAACAATGAAGTAGTGTTCTCTTTTGGCCACATCGATGTTGAACACAGAAGATGATGCTAAGTGAAATGAACTCCATATTATGGAAACAAATGTTATATCACTGTTTTAATTACATTCAACATGCCATGTGTAACCGTGGCTTCTGTTGTTGATGTTCCTCTTGTATCCCCTTCTTGTGTTCATACCTGCACTATCACTATATCTTATCTGAGTACACTGGATACCATAGATACTCATATTTGATCTAGGAAAGTTAAAGGATATACCAAAATCATGAGACACAGGGTAAAAAGACAAATGACTTCAAAAGCAAAACTTACAAAACTGTGTGGTGTAAACCACATGAACAACTCATGGGCAAAGAAGGAAATGGGGCATGGAGAGGGGAAAGGAGGGAGTAGTAAACAAACAAGACAACAAATGTATCCAATGCCTAAGGTACGAAAATATAACCTATCTGTACATAATTTTGACAATAAATAAGAAAAAAGATTTTTAAAATTAGAACTTTATTTCTGTGTTTAGTATTCCATTCCATTTCTCTTAAGGTTTTTCTTTATACCAGTGCCACCTGTTTTTGTTGTGATGGTTATATAATAGATCTTGACACAGCACTTTCAAGAATAATGGAAGGAAGGCGAGAAGCCTCCCAAATTGGTAACATCGTGTATTCCACAAGAAATATTGCCAGAATAATCGAGGACATCCAAACAATCAGAAACAACTATTTCCAGAATCTATACTCACTAGGGAATGAATACTTTAGGGAAATAGGTAGATTTTTACAGAAATATAAACTGTCCAACCTGAGGCAAGAACGTATAAATCAATTAAATAACCACATGAATTATGACGCGATACAGGAAGCAATGAAATTTCTTCCAATAGAAAAAAAGCAATCACAGCAGAATTCTATAACACTTTCTAAGAGAGGGGAAAACACCAATATTCTCCTAGTTCACCCGTGAAATTGATGCAGAGCGAGAAACCCCAAACTAGTTCCTTCACGCAAATACCATCACAAACCAGGAAACGACCCCCAAAAGGATATTACAAACAAATCTCACTGAGGAACAAAGATGCACAACTGCTCTACAAAATATTACCTAGCAATATCCAAAAACAGATATTATAAATCATGCATCATGGTCAACTAGCCTACATTCTACAGCTGGAAGCCTGCTACAGCAGATTCATAAGTATTAATGCAATCCACCAAACTGACGTAGGTAAGAGGAAGAATCACATCATTCTCAGAGTGGCTGCCCCAAACCTTCAATATAATAACAAAGCAATACATTTTCAAAGCCCTAAACAAAATAGGAATAGGAAGACCCTTTTTAAAACAAAGAAAGCCATATGTATGAGACCAACTGCTTAAGTCATACTAAATGGGAAGGACTAAAACCATTATCTTGAAAACCAGGAACAAGAAAAGGATAATACATCTCTCTTCTCCTATTTAATATATTTCTGGAATCCTTAGCCATAGCAAGAAATCTCCAAATAGGGAGGACCCAAATAGGGAGGAAAAAATGTGAAACTGTCGCGATTTGTGGATATTATGTTTTTATACCTGAAGGACCCAAATAAATCTCCTCCAAATTCCTAGACCTAACAAACCATTTTTCCAAATTACAGATGGTAAATTTGCAACAGACAAATGTTATAACTTGCTAATATTATTCATACACAGGGTATTCAAGAAACGATTCCCTCCAAAACCTAACGCATCAATCACAAATTTCGCCATGGATCTAAAAAGAGATTACCCTGAAGAGGAAATAAACATATTGAAACACATAAACATAATCACCATCATTGGCAGTATCTGATATGCATATACAAACAACCCTGAGATAACTTGTTTCCAATGTCAGAATGAGTAATTATCTTAACTCAAGCAAAAACAAGGGCTGGAGGGAAGGCCCTGAAAGGGGAAATCTACTGCTCTGCTGCTGGGAATGTAAACTACTTCAACCACTCTCGAAAACTGTATGTAGATTCTTCAAAAGAACAGCCAAGGCACAGCACATGATTCATTCTGAGCAACACGATCCAGGATATGACTAGAAAACCTGCACTTCTGTACTTCTACGATGTGTGGAGTTTTTAACCTCAGCAAAGATATTCTGATGCTTATTACCAAACTAATATGCCTTTGGAGAAAATTCTCTATTAAGGAGTCTCCTGTGTTTGTTGGCCAAAGGATGACCATTTGTCATGAGACTCTGCTCCACCCTCTGCCCCACCTATAGAGCCTCCTTGGGGAGACTTGTTGTCCAGCTGCTCCAATGAAAGCTTTTCTCAATTAAGTGGGAAGTCAATAATTTATGACAATTAGTCTTGAGGAAATAGTAGCTTGGTAATAGATTTCTGCCTTGACTGCTTTGATCCTTTGTTGTAGAGCTGACAACTTGTAGTATTGACACCCTTTGTAGTAGCAACAACCTTTGAGATAGCAACATCTGCTACAGTAGTGACATCCACAACTTTGGTGTTTATAGGAATATACTTGTGCAATAATTTTACTCTTGAAGTTGTGAATTGATTTCTACACCGATATAAACCCTGGCCCTGCTAAATAAAAGTGTACTTTGGACCACTCTCCTTTGCATACCCTGTGTCCTGACTACAGTTACAAATACCTGGGTCCAACAACTGGCTTCCAGATCCAGGGACCTGATAACTGATCCTTAGGAGATTGCTGAACTGGTTTTGAGCTCTTCCTCGAGTGTAGGTGAAAGATATTTTGATTGAAAGGAGATAGGGGAACTGAGTGGTGAGCTCCTAATAGATAAAATATTACAGGTTTTTGGGACAAACTAAATCTACTCTTTTTTTTTTAATCTTATCGACCATGTACTGAAACTTAACAGAGCTATGGTCTTGTGTTCTCAATTAGATGAGTGCATACAGGTGGTAATGGAATATAATCCATGGTTCCCAGAGGAAGGTACTTTAGACTTAGAATTCTGGGAAGGAGTAAACAACCATGTGTAAAGGCATATCAGTTTGGTGACAAGGTTCCCGTTATATTTTGGTATATTTGGGCACTAACATGTACAGCCCTAAATATCATGCTTGTGATGCTGTGGTAACATCAGCAGCTGAACTGGAGGCAGACGTGGAAAAAGCTATGAAGGCTTATAGTTTGCCCAAGGAGGTAAAAACTCAAATTGGGCAGGAGTTAAAGAGATGGCTACACCTGAGCAATCTCTTGCCAGTTCTGATAGAGAAAAGGTAGAGCCAAAAGCTAAAGCTTTGGCCACTACCAATGTTTCTTCAGAAAATGAAGCCACTCTAAATAGCTCAGCAAGGGAGTCAGTGTGCTAAAGAGGCTCTCCATATCTGCTAAGGTCTTCAATGAGTATGAGTCTTATGAAGAAAAGAACTTTGCTGCAGCACCTGCCTTTACTTTTTTCTTCTTCAGATTCTGACTCTGAGGATTTTGTTCCTCTCCCTCACTATCGACGGTTCCCCAATATTCGACCCCCTTCAGTTGATGGAGAAGCTCAGTCCCCTCATTATGAAAGTATCAATATGGCCCATTTCACTCAGCTGTGGAAAGCGGTAACTTTATATGTACCACAGGCGTTGAAGTTAAACAGTGAATTTTGACAACTGTTTCTGCTTATTAAAATTGGCTCCTGAGGATTGGAAGATTATGTGTAGTGCATTATTAAAACTTCAGGAACATCTACAATGGTTAATGTGGTATAATGATGTTGTGTCCGGCAGAGCAGGTTAAAATGCTCAGTCCCTAAATGCTGTCCTTCACAGAATACAACATGCTATGCGAACAGGCACTGGGGATTACAAGAACCCCCAGAATCAAGTAAATACCCCAAAGGAGATTGACCAGTGGCTGCAGGAGATATGTGTAGATGCATGGGGTTGGGTCCGTCACCACAGTGAAAAGGATGGTTCTTAGGCCTGCTTTATTCAAGGGGCCCAGGAATCCTACTTTGTCTTCATACTGCGCCTTCAGAAAAACATCGATAGAACAGTACAAGGAGCTTCTGTTCATGATCAATTAATTAAATTACTGGCAATTGTAATACTAATGAAGATTGTCAGTCTGCGAATCTGCCTGTTAAGGAGATTGGGGATGTACTAGCACATGTCATGGCTTGTCGGAATGTATTTTCAGACATTCAAAAGATGAAGCTACTGAGACAAGCTCTGGGTGCTAGTGTGAAAGTACCTAAATCCGGAAAATTTAAATGTATTGGATGTGGGGACAAGAGGATACTATAATGAATTGTGTTAAAAGGAAACTGGCAAATACAAAGTCGCCTAGGAAATTCCCTGGCTGCAAACGTGGAGTGCATTGGGCCCAAGAATTTAGATCTAAAACTGACATTGATCGTAATATGCTTCCCCTTTCATAGGGAGCAGCGCAGGGAGAAAGTACAAGGTGTTCAGGAAAGGGGGCAAAGGGCAAGCCTTATGGTCCCATTCCTATGAACGAGCATTCCCCAAAATCTTTTCGTTACAACCAGCTCCTAGTGCGAGTGCGGCAGTGGAACTTTCCTCAAGCCAAACCTTAACTTTCCTTGCTAATTTCCAGAATTATACCTTGCATATAGGGGCCCTTGCCATGGGGGACTTGGGACCTACTTTTGGGGCGTTCCTGTTTAATTGCTAAAGTGGTGTTAGTTGTACCAGGAGTACCAGACTCTGACTACATAGGACAAATTCAAATCCTTATTACCTCCCCTCTACCTTCTGATAGTAATGCTAGTGGTCATATTGCACAATTGATTTTCTTTGCTTACAAGTCTATATCAACTTCTAGAAACCCTTGTCAAGGAGGTTTTGGCAGTATGAAATACCAATATGTTTTCTGGATTTTAAATGAAGCATAAAAACCACCTTGTTGTAATTTTTATATAGAAAAGACACAATTTGAAGCATTGCTATCTACTGGCTATGACATCACAATAAACAGACAGACTGAATGGCCTCGGGGCAGGGTGACTCAATCTATCAAACTTAGAATAAAAGGTGTCAGTAGTACACCAGTTTCATTTATTAAACAAAGTGTTGAATATGAGGATATTACTGATGGTGAAGGCCAACATTCCATTTTTAATCCATAATATTTGTAAGTACCTATTAACTTAATTGTACTAGACCTCTTTGAATAGTGGAGAGCTCATTTAGTTTTCCCTTGATGTTCAGATGCATGTCTCTCTCAGTAAGATTTCTTGGCAGAGAGATTGTCCAGATTGCAGTGAGCAAAAGCCCTTATCTAAGGAAAAGTTGGCGGCCTCAATGCGACTTGGTGGAGATCAATTAGGTTCAAATCATATTGAGGTTTCTATCTCTACCTAGAACTCTCCTATTTCTGTTGTTAAAAAGAAATCTCACAAATGGAGATTGCTCATTGATTGATGAGCTCTAAATGCAGCTATGATGCCTATGGCTACTTTACAACTAGATTGCCCCAATATTGTATGAATCCTGAAAATTGGCATATTATGCTAATAGATTTGCGAGATTGTTTCTTTATTAGTTTCTTACTTGATGAGGACCAATCATGCTTTGCTTTTACTTTAAGTCAGATTAATCTCCAAGGAACCCATAGAAGGTTTAAATGGAAATTATTGCCACCAGGCATGATAAACTCACCTACTATGTGTCAAACATTTGTAGAGAGAGCACTAGAACCTATTAAGAGAAGATTTCCTCAGGTTTCATGTATTCATTATATGGATGACTTATTATTTGCTGCAACCTAAAAAATATATTCTGTTCGACTTATTACAAGTTTTGCCCTTCCACTTGCAAGACTACGGTTTACTAGTTGCCACTGATAAAATCTGGACAGAGGAGTCATTAAAGTATCTAGGGTATTTAGTTAAAAAAACAAGCAATTATCCCCCAACTTATAAAAATTCGTAATGAAGAATTAAATACTCTTGATTTTCAAAAGTTACTAGGGAACATTATTTAGCTTCATGCTTCCTTAGGAATTGCCACATATGCTTTGCATAATTTATTCTCCATTGTTCAAGTGGATTTGACTTTAAGTAGCCCTTGTGTATTAACTAGTGAAGAAAGTCAGGAATTACTTCTAGTAGAAAAATCCCTGACTCAAAATTTCTTATCCCGGGTAGATTTATCTGTCTCTAATGGGTTATTAAATCTACTTACAAAGTTTACCACACAGGGGGAATAGCACAGTACAATAAGACTTTGATATGTACCAGGCACACATTGTCTGAAATGT
This sequence comes from Perognathus longimembris pacificus, assembly GCF_023159225.1. Lineage (NCBI taxonomy): Eukaryota > Metazoa > Chordata > Mammalia > Rodentia > Heteromyidae > Perognathus > Perognathus longimembris. The sequence continues at coordinate 21,784 of NW_025961999.1, read as the reverse complement.
AAACCACATGTCTGGAGGTGATCAGTTTTATTATCATGCAAGGCTTAAAAAGGTGCCTGCAAATCAGTGGGCAAGACACCTACTTGATTATCATCCCCACACCTAAATAACAATTCAAATTTGCATTACAAACCTGTGATCTCCTCCCTTTGTCATTGAATGGCTTTAATGGAGAAGTTTTATACCAATTACTTTCTGGCCCTTTAAGGCAATTATTTCAATAACAAATTTATATTACTGATAATATTTGACTTTCTAAGCCCATTCTAAATGCTCCTAATATTTTTGAAGATAGTACCGAAAATAACAAATGTGCTTTTTGGACAGAAGGTAAATATCAAGTTTTCCTCACTCCCTGGCAATAGGCACACAAAATGAATCACAGACCATTATATGTACTTTACAGAATTTCTTACTACCTTCTAATTTAATCACTCAGTCTACGTATGCATCACATGTTTTATGCAATACATATTCTGCTGTTATTTATCACATAACCTCCCCCCCCACTAGATTCACTATTTAAACAATTCAAATCCAGTTATGCCAAAGACAGCATTCACTGTGTGTCATTCACATTCTTGATCATTCTAATTTGACAAGTCCTATGGCATGTGGTAATTTTCATGTAGATGCTTTAGTCTCATTTATTTCGGCAAAAGAAGACCATGCAGCTCGGCATTCTAATGCAAGTCATTTACCTGTCTCATATAAAATTCCCTTTAGGGTTTGGATTATGGCCTAGTGGCAAGAATGCTTGCCTCATATACATGAAGCCATGGGTTTGATTCCCTAGCACCACATATATAGAAAATGGCCAGAAGTGGCACTGTGGGTCAAGTGAGAGAGTTCTAGCTAGCCTTGACCCCAAAAGAAGCCAGGGACGGTGCTCATGCCCTGAGTCCACGCCACAGGACTGGAATAAATAAAATAAAATAAATTAAAATAAAATAAAATAAAATAATATTCCTTTTAAACAACCTAACAAATTATTGCTAACTGTCCTACTTGTTGATCTTTGCCTTTACAAACACTTCCCCTTGGTGCTAATCTTCAAGGCTTGGCTCCTAACACATTTGGCAAATGGATTTAACACACATTCTTGAATTTGTCTTCCTAAAAGATGTGCTTGTAACTATTGACACATTCTTTTTTTGGGAGGCCACAGCTCTATCTGGGGAAAAATGGACTCATGTTATTCAACATTTACTAGAAACATGTGCAGTCATGTTGATTTCTTCTCAAATAAAAACTGACAATGGACCAGCTGATACCAGTGAATAAGTACTGATATATTTAGAATTTCGTAACATCTTCCATGTTACATGAGTTGAATATAAACCTCAAGGTCAAGGTAGAGTACAATGAGCTCACTGGACTTTGAAAAGACAAATTAATAAGGTAAAAGGGGGAATATGTGTAGTACTTAGGAGTATGCCACATCTATGAATAGCCTTTATAAAATAGCCTGAGCTGTTATTGCTGAAGCACTATTTGTTCTTAAGTTTTTAAATTTGCCTCAAGGAGATGTTTTGGCTAAAGTCAAGCAACACTTCCTAGCTCCGCATATGTTAGACAAGCCACATCCGGTTTGGATTAGATTGGTGGTTGGGTTACTTTGGGCCCCTTGGCAGTTGTTAAACCAGGGGCGATGGTATGTTTATGTTGCCCTTATGAGGGCCCTTTGCCCTCATGGGGACAGGTAAAAGCACTGTCTCACAAAGCCCAACAGGTAGTGATCTCTACTGGAAAGGTGCTAACTCTGGAACATATACTCCTGCCTATGTGTTCTCTGTTAACCTGTGACTTGTAACTCTATGGCAGGGGCTAATTCAGAGATATTGTATTGGTCCGATATCTCTAACCCTCCCTTATTGCATCCATATTTGTGGACAGGAGCCCGCGACTCCGTTTCTACATCTAGTCCTGACATAATCTCTCCCCATTATCTGCCTGGCATTCCAGTCTATCCTATGGAAGAAGGACGAGCTTCTAACATCTCTTACTCTCAGTTCTCTAACGCTATCTGTCTAGGCAATTCTCCATGTTAACCCTGTAGATATTAATATTGGATTCAACATGGAGGTTTGTATAATCCCAGTAGAACTCGGCTGGTTAGACTGTCCTTTTGGTCTGTGAGATCTCACACCTATAAGATAGACAACTATCCTAGACATTTTGGTTTGTGGTTACAAAACTGCACCGAACATAATTTTGCTTCTGAAAATCTATACAATCTCATACTGCAAAAATCAATTATGAGAATCAGTGGAGTTGCCGAATCTTACATATGTTCAATGGTATGTCTCAATTTGAAAGTGAGATATCCTCCAAAAGTAGTTTGCTGTTACCGTATTATTTTCCATTTAATATCTTTGGGCATATCCTTTTATGTGATTTCATAGTAACTCAAATTTTGAAATCCAGGATAAATATAACTGAGTGTTTCCATGGTAATTATTGTAGTAGGAAAGAATCTGATTGTTTAACAGGTGAAATTGAGCACAAAATAATTGCTTCAATTTTGTCTCCAAATGTTTTGAAAATCATTACCTGGCTACTTTGGTATCTCCGGTGCTAATATGTTCATATTGATCCATTTTGATAGATATTTTATTTTTATGTGTAATTCATTTCTGAACGTTGGTCATAATTTTAGTTTGAAATGTGGGAATAGTGTTTCAACTTATATTAATTCCATCCATGGCAAAATCAATAGTGTAATATATTCATTAATTATTTAGGGGAGCATACATCACTATGTTAATTTTGTAGGAGTCATGAACACCGAGGTATGTCTCAGGACACCTTGTTAGGAGTGTAATAAACATGGTTTTCAACTGAATCTAGTCTAAAATAAAGTCTTTGTTGATCCACATAGAACATAAATATTCCCAGTATCATCTGCACATTAGAATATTAATGCATTGTGCCTTTAAAAATTTTTTCAAACCCTACAGGCTCATTACAAACTGCAAACAATAGCCTGTAGACTTGAACTAATCAAACAGCAGTTAACATGCATATATTTATGAAATTATAATCAATTTCTCTACACTGTCTTTTATAACTCTCTTATATAATTGAACGCTTATATAGCTCACGTACTTGGACATTGCACAGTTACAAATGAAGATGCATTTATTGGTTAAGATTAAGGATAGAGAGACCCAGGATAGCTCTTAGAATTGTCCTTAAAGTTCCCTGAATTACATCATTGTCAATTTTGCCAATTTTGATAGTATTCTTAAATTAGGTCATGATACAATCTGAAACAGTCCATTTTTATTTGTAGCCTGTTGTACAACAGCTCTTAGAAGGCAAAATAGAGAACAGGCACTTAAAGAATCATACGAATAAAATATTTCCAGTGATATTCATAAGTTTCCTTTATTTGGTTTAACAAAGCCCAAAGTCATTATGGAATATCTGTTACAGTCCTTGGTATTTCCCATGGGCTTGTAAAAGAGAGGAATTCCAGCCCTTTGTTTAGCCTTATATCATGACCAACACTGTAAATTTTAAATTGATGGGCCTCAATATAGAAGTGATACAGTGTCTATTGTTACATAGCACATGCACAACCCACTTTTAAGCATTTAACACAGACAACGTCAAATTTATATAAATAAATATATGATTCGCAAACACAGAAAGCTTTTATGTCCAATAACTATGAATCATTAACTCATATCTTTGGATAAAGTACGTTTTCATTGTACATTGCCTGATAAATTTCCTGCACTAATTCTTAAGCTAAATCAATATTATATTTCAGTTTGCTCACAGTAAAGCAATTCACTTTTCCTTCATATTTTAATGTCAATGCCCACTGCTGCTGTTAAATAAAAATAATATATGGATGCTTTGTCATAGGGCAAAACTCATGACGCTATTTTCTCTTCTTTAATCTGTGATTCCTTGTGATTTCTATTTGAATAACAAACAGGATGAAAGCTCAAGAATGCATAGTGATAAGGCAATGATAGATTCTAATTTAAATTCTTGGTTGATTTCTTCTTGTGAATCCAGTGTAAATGTAAGAATGTTCTTCCCTGCTATCACTTGCTTGTTCCAGCAAGTTATTCTGGGGGAGAACAACAAAAATATCCTTGTCAACCTGCGGATTGATGAGAGTACCTGTGAAAATTTAGACATGTACTCATAGTTTTGTTCTATCCTTTGTAAGACACTTTCCCTATAATGGTGCCTTCTTTTTACATTTGTGTTTTGTATCACATTTTAGATAGAGAAATGTAGGTCAAACGTTATCAATTTGGTTTGAAATCTTAGGATTATGATTTCTCATGTACTCGTAAATATTTACTATTTTTGGCCTAAGACTAGGTGATATTACATGTTTTGTGTCTCTATACGTATAACCTAGGGTATGGCTTGAAGAAATGTGCCCTAGTCCTTAAAATAATGAGTTTTTCATTGATTCACCTGTACAACTCCCTACACGTGGGTCAAGACACACGAGTGTCCAAATATACTTTTCCAGAAGCTGTCCAATTAATAGGTTTCAGTGTATATGCAAGTTAAGAAAGCAGGGAATTCATTCACGATAATAGGCAATTGTTCAATTTTCAGTACCTCTAGAAGAACCAAGGATGTTTCTAGTGTTTGTAGACACAATACAGACATATGTGTTAGCACTTCATTCACCGAAAGAAAAAAATGTGTTTTTATTTATGCCTTTGCAGAAATAATCAGTTGCCCTACCGTGTTTTCAACAAGTATTTCTCCTTGTCTTATCTATGAGTAAAAATAATTTAAAAAAAGGCTAAACATATGAATGTCTTTTGATTTCCCCTAATAATTCAGACAAGTACTCTTGCAACCTGGTCATATTCTCAGTCCTCCCCTAATCATTGAAACCTCCAATTTATTTACAGTGTATATTCTTTACAATTAATTCTGACATCAATGGAGGTGTTTTTTTCTTTACAAAAGTATATCACTTAATATTTTCGAAAGTACAGTTAGGTAGGAGAAACACAATTATCATTAAATGGAAATCTAAGTACGGTAACATGTACAGTCCTACGATTGTTCTTCAGTTAGGTTTACATGAGTCTTATAGTTTCATTTCATTATGTCTTCTTGCATGTAAGAAAGTATCACAAAATTAACCTCTTTAAAAGAGAACTTCAATTCATGTGATATTATGTGAACATCAATTTGGTGAGCCAAAAAACTTCTGGGAGTTTGTTTTTTTTAAACAATTCAACTCTGTGAGCTTTTCTTACTAGGAAAGATTCTCAATATCGAAATAATTTCAGTATGTGACAATATGCAAGCATTCTTTGACTTCTTTAAATAGGACATTTTGCAAGACAGAATGAATGAAAAATGGGGTGAGGAATAGAGAAGAAAGTGCTCACTAAGTGAATTGGGTAGTAAGCAGAACAAACTGAGCAAATCAAGGGCCTTAGAAAGACATATCAGAGGAAAAGAGGAACAGATTACAGGAAGCATAAAGAAAGAGAGGTGTATGCATATATCACCATATTGGAATGAATTGCTTTACAATTACTAAGCATAGAGGACATAAGAATTTTGAGAAATGAATGTGACACTGAGCATGAAGGATCAGACCTCTGTTTATTTTACTTTATAATATTATTAAGAATTACTAAAACATAGAGTTAATATGTAAATAATTAAGAAATCGAGGGAGTGGTTGGAGGGGTGAAGTAGAAGGATGAAGGGAGAAAAATCAGGAAGGTATAGCAGGTATGAGTAGAAATACATATGTAATCACTATATGAAGCATGTTTCTGTAACCACACTGTACAGCATCCTGAAAATAAGAAAGAAAATGAAAACAAATTAAGTGTAAGTGCAATTTTCAGTGGGAAAATAGATTTTTCTATGTATCCAAAAAATAACATTCAAAATTTAATAAAATTTGTGCATTGCTGGAAATATTACAAGTGTTGGTAGATAATTAGAAAGAAGCAAATTATTGATTGTGTGTGTGAGTTTGTGTGTGTGTGTTTAAGTGAGTGACTCTGTGTGTGGTGCCTAGTCTTTTAAAGTTATGTCTCATGGTGATCAACATAGAAATGCATTTCTAAGATAGGGTATATAAAATTTGTCAAACGTGGTAATCCGTCCCTCATTTTTCTCTTGATTCCCTTTCCAATCAACTGTTCACCAACTTTGAACGGTTAATTACAACGATTTCTATTTCTTTGTTGCATTCCTTCACCCTTCGTACTTCTCACAGTGTGAAGAAGTCATGTCCTTACTACGATAAAGAAAGAGATAGTATTAAGAGGTCCATGCTCTACTACAGCGCCACCTGGTTGTCAAACACAGAAAATTAAATCAAAGGGAATAATTTCAAATAAGGATTTCAAAGTAAAAATAAAGGAACCTCCGGATTCCATATATTTGAGATCAATACTAGTACCATGATTGTTTGTGATTATATGTCCAAAGTATTGAGAAACTGTGATACTCTGAGTGGAAAATCCTAGGCATGTATGCCATTTTTACCACTCAGTGCATCCATCGGCTCTGTTTGCCGCTGGTTCACTTTACACGACATAAAGTTTTCCTAAGGCTTTCCATTTCCTTACATACGAGAGGATGTCATTCTTTCAGAAGGAAGCCTAGAATTCCACTATGAATATAAATCCATTTCTGTTGTTCCATTAATCAACTGAGGGCCAGAAGTGTTGGTTACATATGTTGGCTATAAGAGAGAATGCTGCAATGATCATGATCATGGTGGAAGTTTAGCATGGGCAATTCTTTATGATCTTTACAGTGAATTCCCACAATTGAGATTGCTCGATCATAATCTATGTATATATTTTATTGCACATATGTTATACTGCTTTGCAGAATGTCTAAAGAAATTTAACCCGCCCTACCGCCCAAAGAATTATTGTATCATTCCCTTTGTCCACATCCCTGCAAGCATCCATTGTTACTGATTTTCCTGACAATCACCCTTGTAAGAAGGGAGAAGTAGAATCTTAATAAGATTTTGATTTGCACTTCTTACAAGCCTAGATATGGTGTCTGTTTCTTCACTGATCCTATTAGTCCTTGTCTTCAAAGAACACTCTATTGAAGTCAACAGCCCGAGTTCTTTCTTTGAGCATTACTTTGGGGTGATTTAATTTTTTGTGTTTCAAGAATATTTTGTATTTGAGAGCCCTATTTGCATATCTTCTCTCATATTCTGTGCTCTCCTCTCTCTTCATAATTTGATATATGGAGCTACCAATTCCATGGACGTCCGTTTGTACAATTCTGTGATTTAATGTGCTTGTGAGATTTTATACAAATCTGTTCACCTGTGCTCAGAAGCCCTAGTGATTTTCCTCTTTCTTCTTGCATATTTATTGTATCCATTTTACCTCAAGTCCCTGATCCAATTAGAATTGTTGGTGGTGTGAGGAGACACACAAGGATGTACCTTTAGTTTGGAGGAAGAGTTTAAAGTATTACCCCTTACCATTTCTTGAAAAGGCTGTGCTTTTCTGTCCAATTCTTTTGTCTTACGTATCAAAAACCAAGGTGTCATAGGTGTATATGTTAACTTCTGTGTCTTCAATCGCATTTTCTTGATTTTTGGCCTTTTGTTGTACCAGGAACAAAAAGATTTTCAAACTGAAGCTTGCAAAAAGGTTGAAAGTAGATATTAACATACCTCCAGCACTGTTCTTCCTGCTATGGAGTGTTTTGGCATCAACAAACTGAATTATTCTCAATGTTTCTTTATTCCTGTTTCTAGAAATGCTGAACGCAAAATCCACTGAGAAAACACCCACTTTCATTTAATGACACAATACTTTAACTTTTGCTTTCTACAGAGAAACAGTTGGTAAAAGGGACTTTCAATTAACGGACTATTTTACACGTTGGACCACTGTCGTAAACTCTGTCCCAATACTCCGTTACACATCCAAGGTGTGGAAAATTACTCTATTCTTTCTTGCCATGTACCAGAGATTAAATGGAAGGTAGTGGAACTCTCCACAAGAATGCTATGAAATTCATGTTATGTCACTCAAGAGCATTTTCTGTCATTTGGGAAAGCTGTAGGAAAGAGGATCATGCCGGACAATCCTGAATTGTTTATCGATTACCTCAATATTCTGCCAAGTAATTATGTCTTGGTGTAGATAACATGTAGATAGGTAGACACAAAGAGAAACTGAGAGAGAAATCTATATACACGTACATTCCCTTTTCGTTTCTACATTAAAATACTTTTTACAAGGAGACACCAGAGTTTCCCAACAATATTTACCTTACACGTTGTGGTGGATATGAAATTTGTTTGAATGAATCAAAATCTGCTACTACTATAACTTTTGGATATATCAGGGCATTTCCCTATTTTAATACTCAATTTCTAAATGTAATTAAAAGACATTTCTAAATGTTTATTATATCATAAAATTAAATGGAAAAGACAATAAAAACTGGAAATAAGATTATTATTTTCTATTTTTAGCCATTGGAAGAACAGTCTGGTTAATCTTTCTTTTTTCCTTCTTATTGTCAAAATGATGTACAGATATGTTAGAGTTTCATATGTTAGACACTGGATACATTTCTTATTCTGTTTGTTACCTCCTCCTTCATTCCCTCTCCACCCTTCCCCTGTCAACTTGCCCCACAATAAGTTGTAAAGTTCATTTTTACCAACCGTTTTGCAAGAATTGCTTTTATAGTTGGTTGTCTTTTGGACCCTGTTTCTCTCGAATTAGGTATTCCCTTTCAGTTTCCTAGTTCTAAATCCGGTATACACATTATCCAATGTACTCAGATAAGATACAATGGTAGTGCAGGTCCAGCATAGGAAGGGGATACAAGAAAATTATCAATAATAGAAGCTATGGTTACACATAGCATGTTGCAATTAGTTACAACATTGATATAACTATCGTTTCCATAATATGGAGTTCATTTCACTCAGCATCATCTTATGTGTTTATAAGGGTATAACTCTGGGGCTCTTGTGATCCATTTCTGTGACTTGCCTAAACCTCTGCTAATTATTCCCTATAAGGGAGACCATACAGTCCATATTTCTTTGGGTCTGGCTCAGTTCACTTAGTATAATTTTTTCCAAGTCATTCCATTTCCTTATCAATGGGACAATGTCAATCTTTCTGATAGAGTCATAAAATTCCGTTTTGTACATGTACCACATTTGCTGATCCATTCGTCTACGGAGGGGCTTCTTGGTTGGTTCCATATTCTACCTATGACAAATTGGGCTGCGATGATCATTGTTGTGCTGGTGGCGTTAGTGTGTTCTTGTTTGTGGTCTTTTGGGTAGATTTCCAAAAGTGGTGCTGCTGGGTCATACGGGAGCTCTATGTTTAACCTTCTGAGGAATCTCCATACCGCATTCCAGAGTGGCTGAACCACTTTACACTCCTACCAACAATGAAGTAGGGTTTCCTTTTGGCCATATCCCCACCAACATTTGTTATTTTTATTTTTCTTTATACAGGACATTCTTACTGGGGTGAGGTGGAATCTAAACGTTGTTTTTATTTGCATTTCTATTATGGCTAGTGATGTAGAGCAGTTTTTTTATGTCTCTTGGCCATTCTCATTTCTTCTATAGAGAAGTCTCTTTTAAGTCTTTAGCCCACTTGTTGAGGGGGCTATTGGTTCTTTGCGGTTTTGTTTGGGAGGAATATAATTTTTTTAGTTCTGCATATATTTTAGATATGAGACCTTTGTCCATTGTATGGCCAGCAAAGATCTTTTCCCAATCTGTGGGCTTTCAGGTTATCTTGCGAGCTGTGTCCTTTGCCCTGTAGAAGCTCTGCTGTTTGATGCAGTCCAATTTGTCCATTCTTTCTTTAATTTGTAGCTTTTGTTGGTCTTTGTTATGAAAATTTGGTCCTGTGCCAAGGAGCCCAAGGGTCTCTCCTATTTCTTCCTTTAGTGTTTTCAGCATACCTGTTTTAATTTTGAGGTCTTTGGTCCATTTGTAGTTGATTTTGGTGCAGGCTGATATAATGATATATAAGGATCTAGTTTTAGTTTGTTGCATGTGATGAACCAGTTTTGCCCACACCATTAGTTAAAGAGGCTATCTTTCTTCCAGGCTATTTTTTTTTAGTTCCTTTATCAAGATTAAGTAGCCATAGTTCTGTGGGTTTATTTCTGCACCTTCAATTCTGTTCCTTTGGTCTACAGTCTTGTTCCGGTGCCAAAACCTAGCTGTTTTTAATACTATAACTTTATTATACAGCTTGAATTGGGGATTGTAATTCCTCCAGCACTGTTCTTTCTGCTTAGGATTGTTTTTGCTATTCTGGGTCTTTTATGGTGCCATATGAATTTCTGAATTTCTTCATCGATTACATTAAAAATAGTGTTGGGATATTAATGTGTATTGCATTGAATTTGTACATAGCCTTTGGCAATATTGGCATTTTGATTATATGAATTCTCCCAATCCAGGAGCATGGGAGGTTTTTCCATTTCCTTAGTTCTGCCTTAATTTCTTTTTTCATGTTTTTTAAAGTTCTCATCCTAGAGGTCTTTTCCATCTTTGTTTATGGTTCATCCTAGGTATTTTATGTTTTCTGAGACTATTACAAAAAGAGTTGCTTTCCTGATTTCAGCCTCGGCATTCGGGTCATTAGCATATAGAAACCCATTGATTTTTTAGGGTATATTGTATACCCTGCAACTTTCTCAAAGTTTTGTATTAGCTCTAGTTGCTTGGGAGTAGTGTCTATGGGGTTCTTTACGTATAGGATCATATTTTATCAAATGCCTTTTCCAAATCCAGTCATAACCATGTGGTTCTTTATCTTGCTTCAGTTTACGTGGTGGATTACATTATTTGACTTGTGTATATTGAACCATCTTTGCATCTCTGGGATGAATCCAGTTTGGTTGGGGAGTATGATTCTTTTTGATGACCTGTTGAAGTCGATTGCCAGAAGCTTTTTGAGAATTTTTGCATCTCTGTTCATGAGGTAAATAGGTCTATAGTGCTCTTTCTGTAATGAGTCCTGGCCTGCTTTTGGGATGAGAGTTATACTGGCTTCATAGAGTGTGTCTGGTACTGAACTTTCTATTTCAATTTCATTGAAGAATTTGAGAAATATTGGTGTGAGTTCTTCTTTGAAGGCCTTGTAGACTTCTGTTGTGAATCCAACTGGACATAGGCTTTTCTTGCATGTGAGATCACTTATTGCTGTTTCTATGTCAATGCTGGATATGGGTCTGTTAAGAAGGTTTAAATCTTCATGGTTGAGTTCGGGGCTATCAATTTTTTCCTAGGAAATCATCCATTTTATGTATGTTCTCAAATTTTTTGGCATAAACATTGCAAAATAGTCCCTTATTATGGTCTGAGTTTTGGAAGTTTCAGTAGTGATTTTATCTGCTTCATTTCTGATCTTGTTTATATGGGTTTGCTGCTTTCTTTTTTTGGTCAGGTTTCCTAGGTGTGTGTCTACCTTGTTAATTTTGTCAAAGAACAAACTCTTTGTTTTGTTGATTTTTTTAAATTTTGTTTTCCTTGTATCTAATTCATTAATTATAATTTGATTTTAATTATTTGTGTCCCTCGAGTTACTTGAGGTTTGGCGTGTTGTTCTCTTTCAAGATGATTAAGGTGCATCCTTAAATTATTGAGTCACATACTTAAATTTTTGAGTTTCTCCAATTTGTTGGTTTACGTCCTCAGAGATATAAATTTTCCTCTGAGTATTGCCTTTGCTGTGTCCCAAAGTAGCTGGTATTTTATATACTCATCTTGGTTGAATTCCATAAATATTTGAATTTCTGTTCTAATTTCTTTAATGACCCACTGGTTTTGTTACTCTCCATGTATTGTAGGATTTTCTGTGGTGCCTTTTTGAGTTGAACTCTAATTATATTCCATTGTGGTCTGAGAAAATGCAGGCAATGGTTTTCTTGATTATGAATTTGTACAGATTCTCTTTGTGTTCTGAGATGTGATCTATTTTGGAGAATGTTGCATGTGCTGCCGAAAAGAATGTGTGTTATGTCGTTGCTGGTTGGAATATTCTGTAGATGTCGGTTAAGTCTAGTTGATCTACGCAGGTTTTTATTTCTGTGGTTTCTTTTTTCAGTTTTTGGATGTTGATCTGTCCAAAGGTGATAGTGGAGTGTTAAATTCCCCAATTATCAATGTGTTTGGGTCTGTGAATGATTGTAGTCAGTAGTGTTCGTTTGATGAAATTGGGTGCTCCTGTATTTGGTGTGTAGATATATAGGATGGTTATATCCTCCTGTAGCAGAGATCCCTTTATTAGAATGTAGTAACCTTCTTTGTCTCTTTTTACTGTTTTTAATTTGAAGGCAATTTTATCTGATACTAGGATTGCAATGCCAGCCTGTTTATAGGCGCCATTGGATTGATAGATTTGATTCCAGCATTTTACTTTTACAAGATGTTTACTTTTGCTGGATAGATGTGTCTCTTGGAGGCAGCAGAAAAATGGATCTTGATTTTTGATCCAACTTATGAGCCTATGTCATTTGATTGGAGAATTAAGTCCATTAATATTGAGAGTTAGGATTGAGAGATGATCATTTGTTCCTTTCATTACAGCTACCTTGTTAAATGCTGTGTCTTCCCATTTCTTGATCTAGTATTCTAGTTTACTATTTAGGGTTCATTTCTCTGTCTGTATTGTGATCTTGATTATTTTCCCTTTATAGCACGTCTTTGAGGATTTCATGTGTAGCTGGTTTGGTGGCGATATATTGTTTCACTTTTTCCTTAGTGTGGAAGGCTTTTATTTGACCTTGGGTTTTGAATGAGAGTTTAGCTTGATACAATTTTCATGGTTGGTAGTTATTTTCATTTAGGGATTGGTATACCTCATCCCAGGATCTCCTTGCTTTTATGGTCTCTGCTGAGATGTCTGGGTTAATTCTAATTGCTTTTCCTTTATATGTGATTGTTTTTTCTCCCTAACAGCTTTAAGGATTCTGTCCTTGGAGTGTATTGATCCTGTTTTGATCACATTTGTTGTTGGGATATCCTGTTCTGGTCTGGTCGGTTTGGAGTTGTAAATGATTCCTGTATCTGTATAGGCCTATCATTCTGGATATTTGGGAAGGATTTGGCTAATGTTTTGTTGCCTATTCCATTAAATTATTTCTACAGGTTTTCCTCAATACATATTAGTCTTAAATTGAGCTTCCTGATTGTGTCTTGAGCTCATGGAGCGATCTGTTTTGTCGATGAGATTGGTTTTGTATTGATTTTTGAACTTTCTCCATCAACTTTAGAGAATCTTCAGCTCCTGAGTTTTGATCGTCTACCTCAGCTTGTCGGGACTCTAGGCTAGCTACTTGATTTCGATTCCCTTTTTCTTCCCTCTCGTCTTTCCTAATGTTTTCCATGTCATCTTTTAGGTACTGCATTGACTTTTTGACTTCATCAACTTCATTAAGTTGGTTTTGAGTGCTGTCTCTCATATCTTTTTGCTGGGTAGCTATCTTTTCATTTTACTCTTGAAGCTCATTTATCTTTCTATTTGTGGAAGCCATGAAATTCTCCATTATGTGTTTGTTTGTTGTTGTTGTTTTTGCCAGTCCTTGGCCTTGGACTCAGGGCCTGAGCACCATCCCTGGCTTCTTCCTGCTCAAGGCTAGCACAATGCTACCTGAGCCACAGCGCCCCTTCGGGCCGATTTCCATATATGTGGTGCTGGGAAATTGAACCGAGAGCTTCATGTGTAGGAGGCAAGCACTCTTGCCACTTGGCTATATTCACAGCCCTCTCCATTAATTTTTGCTTTGCCTTTTCATGCTATAGAATGGTTTCCTGGAGAGATTCACAATTTTTATTTATCATGTTTATCAGTAGACTTTGTACAGCATTTTGAGGGTTGTCTTCTCTTTGATTGGCTGCTCTGCTTCCTGTTTGTTTATACAGTGAAATGACACACCATTTTTTGCCGTCGATCTTGTGTTTCCTCTGCCCATTTGGTATGGGAAATCCAATCTAGAAACACTTGTGAGCACTGTTGAAGACCTCATGCATACCTTACCAAGATCTGTTGTGTAAATCTTTGAAGTTCACAATTATATAGAGATACCTTGTATACCTGTATGTTATATGAGATTGGTGTTCCTGAAGAATACAATTTTGATATAACAACAAATCCTGTACCCTGTACTCAGTAGTTACGTATTTACTGTTACAATCATATGAGCAAATTTTGTTAGTATATTAAGTTCTTTTTGGACTGGCTGGCTTTGTCTTTGAACCCATTTGATTCACTCTGATTGAGCAGGGATACCCTCTCCCCAATAACCTGAGTCAATGGAATCTGGAGTTCCTGTAAATAAGTCAGGAGGGTCAGTTAGCGGCAATGAAGAGAAAAGAGTAAAATAATATGGGGGAGGGTGATAATTGTGGGTTATTTACAGTGACGTGGAAATGTGAAGAAGAGTAGTATTGGTAGAACGAAGACGTTTAAAAGGATAGACAATTCAGTTAACAGAGAAGAGTGGAGGTGTTATTCCAGGGAAAGTAATTTTAAAGAAAGAGAATGTGAAGAGGAAAATAAAGAAAAAATAGTGGAAGACAAATGCACAAAACAGAGAAAATTTATTTTAAAGAAGTGAAAAAAAAAACTGGAAAATCAAATAACCGAAAAATTTTTTTGCTAAAAACAAACAGGTAAAAAAAGAATATAAAAACTCAATGACATTACAGAAATGGAAAAAATAAATAAAATCTTAAAAATTGTTGGGAACAAATGGAGTCTTCCTTCCTTGTTTGGATGGGCTTTCTAGTCTCTGGTTTCCTTGCAATGGCTAGCAGTATATTTTGCTGCTTACCATGTTTGACTTGCTTTCAGTATTCGGGGGTGGATCTGCTTTGAACTGCATCCCTTGTTGGTAATATCCTGGGTTACTCTGGTTCACACAGCTTGCAAGTGGGACTTGGGTATCCTCTGTGGATGGGGCACATGCATAGTTTTGGGAACCCTGTCTCCTCTAGTGTACTGTTGGGCCATTGAATGTGTATTCTAATTAGATGGATATCCAAATAGTTGCTGGCTTTTAGTGCTTGAATTGTGTTCTTCCAGGCTGTCCTTCATCAAAAATTTTAATGGAGAGTTTTGACATGATTCTGATATGTTTTCTTGTTGTAGAGTTCTGAACTCTTTAATTTTTTGTGTCTGGTTGTTTTTCCTGTAGGTTATGGTCTCTTAGGTGGTCAGGATGCTTCTTCTGCTTCTGTAAGGCTTCCGCTTTGAGATTGGTGTAATTCTCTGCAATAATTCTATTGAATATGAGTGGTATATCTCTGCTCTGATATACTATTCCTTTATTCTTTCCAACAATGTGCAGATTATGTCTCCTGAATTTGTCCTGTGTTTCGTGGATAAATCCTACATGATGTTTGATGGCGTTTTCGAGTGTGATAGTCCCTCTGTCGAATATCAGTGGAGTTGTCTTAGATCATGAGATCCTCGATTCTTCTTTTCGGTCCTTGGATATGCAGACTCCAATATGATTAGCTTTATGGAAATTGACCTGTTATTGGTAGCTTGATCAGCTATCCATGTGATAGTTCCTTATGTGAAGTAATTGAATTTTGAGTCTTTTTCATGCACTGTTGGCCTCAATATATGAGGTTCTTCTTTAGATGAGGAGTTGGCTGTATCTATTTTTACTTCCATTTCTTTCCTTATTTTTGATGTACCATCAAGAAATAGTTTCTGTGTTCCTGACATTTGTTTTTATGGGATCATGTGTTGATTCTTCTGGCAATTTCAGCTGTCATAGCAAGAACATTTTTCTGTATTTCATCAGTATTGTTATGGGGCTTGGTGGGGGGGTTGACGACCATTTATGAAATTAGTAATAGTTCTTTGTGATTTTGCATCTGGGATGCAGGAGTTATAAAGGCTTGATTCCCCTTTTACTACACATTGGTAGCTCATATGTGGCACCATTATTGAACAAGTATATATCTGTTTCATTATTTAATAGCATTCCTTTCGTCCAGAAGGCTTCCAACATTTCTTATTGACAGTATTCCTTTTTTATGTTTAATATTTTTCCTGATAATGGACATTCTTTTGGGGCTATGTCTAATATGATAGTCATTTTGATTTGCATTTCTCTTGCAGCCTGTGGTATAGAGCACTCATCATGTGTCTCCAGGCCATTCTCAAACCCGACTCAGACCGACTAATAATTGATGGTATTAATTTCATTTTCTTTATAATCGCAAATATTAGCACAACATATATTTTGTAAATATTTGTAATTCAGATAAACTTAAGGACTTCTGTTATGTGAGGTTTGTTTAGAAATACATTTCCCTAGCAACAAGATATATCCCACAATTCACTAACTTTAATATTTAAAATCTGATATTCCTCGAGAGATTACAATCTTTTTATTTGGAATATAGCTAGACACCTGTGTTTAGGGGAACCAGAATCTGTTTTGATGTCGTGAGATTTTACTAAGGACAGTAGAGGTCTCCTTTCATTTCTTTTTGGTCTCAACAAATAAACTAAATACAAATGATAAAGTATGATTTCTTGTCTTGTTTTTGGTTAACTTGAGAGTTTATTGTCACAAGCAATATCATTAATCTAAAGCAAGGAAACATAAACTGCTACACGTCCTAAATTTTAGACTATAGTTGCTATCATGATTTTGAAAATCGTATTCCCTGAGATTTAGCCTTCAAAAGTAGATATAACGGAAAATCAATATGAAAATGACTCATAAATATGCTTATAATATTTGTAAGCTAAGTTGACATGGTAAATAGATATCAAAAGGTCTCAGGGTAAGGCTAGAATTTTTTTGTTTGACAATGTCCTGTGCAAAAGGGGTACAGTTACATAATAAGGCAGTCAGTACATATTATCTGATGTCCCACACACTCAGTGTTCTTTCCCTTCCCTACATCAGGTAGGCATTTGTGCAATACACAGTGTACCAAAATCATATATAGAAACCCATTTAGATTATGCCAAAGAAAATTCACCTAGAACTTTAAATGTAAGGTCAAGAACATAATTCCCCCAGTGCAATTCTCTTGGAGTTGTTTTTGCTTATCCTTATATTCTATGAGCATATGTACATAAGCTGTTGAGCTATTGGGATCCACTGATAACTCTATTCTAGACCTGTTAATGTTTAGTAATTGTTTGGATTTACATACATAATGTAATTTCCTTGACCCAAACCTGTGGAAATACCATTGGAAAAGAAGATACTTGTTTTGCCAACCTGGTCTCTACTTTTTTCTCCCAGCCTACACACAAGCACTCATATATCAAGGAGACTATACCCCTTTGTTATTTGTGTTACAGGCTTTTCTCACTCAACATTATTTGTTCAAGTTCTGCTGACTTCCCTGCGAATACCAATATTTTCTCATTTCAAATCTCTATGTTGAATTCTATTGTGTATAGCACCACATTTTTGGATCCCTTCACCTGTAGTGGGGAATCTGTGTTCTTTTCATATTTTGGCTATTGTGAATGGTGCAGCGATGAATATGTGTTTATAGATATCTTTATAATATCATGAGACCTGTTGATCAAGATTGATGCCTAGTAGAATTATGGCTTGGTCATAGGTTCTGTATATGCTGAGCTTTTTCAGGAACCTCCATACAATTCTCCTAACTGGATGAAATAATTTGCACCTCAACTAACAGTGGAGGAGGCTTCTGTTTTGCCAGCATCCACTCCAGAATTATTATTGCCTGAGTTGAATATAGGATCTTCTCATGACAGTGAGGTGGTATCTCAGGGATGTTTTATTTGCATTTCCTTTACTGCAGGGGATGTTGAAAATTTCCTCATATGTTTAGTTTGCCATTTTTGTCTCTTCTTCTGTGAAGTCGCTCTTTATATCATTTGTCCATTTAATATTTAGTGTACTGGGGTTTTAGAGGGTTAGTTTTTGAATTCTCTGTAGATGATGGAAATTAGGGCTTTGTCTGTTGCTGAGCTGGTGATGATCCTCTCCCATAGGGTTGGATGTCTTTGTAGTTTGGTGGCTATAGCTTTAGTTTCGCAGAAACTTTTTTTTTTTCTAGTAGTCCCATTTGTGTAGTCTCTCCCCTATCTGTTGTAAGCTTGGGACTATATTCAGGAAATCCTACCTCTGCCTGTAAGTTCTAGTGTCTCTCCTACACTGTTCTTTACTACTTTCAAGGATTCTGGTGTAATGTTGAGATCCTGAATCCATTTTTAGTTTTTCTTGGTGCATGATGATAAGCTAGGGTCAACTTTGAATTTTCTACTTGTGCCTGCACAATTTTCCCAGCACCAGTAGTTGAAGATGCTATGTTTTCTCTTGTATATATCAGTTCATTGGCGAATATCAGTTGACTGTAAGAATGCAGCTTTATTTCAGGGTCTGCTCTTCAATTTCATTAGCTGTCACATGTTTTTTTTTTTTTTTTTTTTTTTTTTTGTACCAATACCAGGTTGTTTTTGTTATAATGGTTCTATAATAGAACTTGAAGTCTTGTATTATGAATTCTGCTGTGTTGCTTCTTCGGGGTAGAATTTCTTCGTCTATTCTAGGTCTTATACTGTTCCATATGAATTTGTGGGTTATTTTCTGAATTTCTGGGATGTCTTGGATATTAGATGTGGTCATCTGGAAATAGGGATTGTGGGATTTCTTTTTTGCCAATGTGGATAATTTGATGTCCTCCTCTTGCCTTACTGCTATGGCTGGGGATTCCAGCACTATGTTGAGTAAAAGCAGGGTGGGTGGGCATTATTGTCTTGTTCCTGAGTTCAGGGGAAATGGTCTTAGTTTCTCCCCATTTAATATCATAATAGCAGTTGGTCTGTTGTATATGGCTTTCATTGTTTTTTAAAGACTATTCTCTCTATTCCTGCTCATTCCAGAGCTTTTAACATGTATGGTTGTTCTATTTTGTCATAGACTATTTGGACATCAGCTGAGATGATAATGTGGTTCTTTGTGTCACCTGTGTTGAATTGTTGAATTATGTTTATTGATTTACAGATGTTGAACCGTCATTGTGTAGGTCCACTGAAGCATAAGTGATCATGATGTATAATGTTCTTGATCAGTCTCTGGAGCCTGTCATCTAATACTTTGTTAAGGGGCTTTGCATCTATATTCTTTAGTAATAATGGTCTATAATTTTCTTTTGTTGTTTGGACTTTGCCTGGTGTGGGGATGAGTCTAATATTAGTTTCATCGAATGAGTTTGGAATTTCCTCCTTAGTTTCTATTTTCAGGAACAGTTGGAGGAGTATTGCTATTAGATCCTCATTGAAGGTTTTGTAGAATTCACTGGGGAAACCTTCCAGGCATCGACTTTTCTTTGGAGACTCTTGATTAGCTCCTGTATCTTGCTGTAAGTTTTTGGTTTATTTCATTGATTTATTTCTTCTTGATTCAGTTTGGGCAGTTTATACTTCTCTAAGAATTGATCCTTTTCTGTAGAAGATTCATACTTTAGCGAGTAAACGTTCTGTTAATAGTGTCTTATGTGTGTTTGAATGTCTTCTTTATTTTTTGTAACTTTTCTTTCATAGTCTCTCATTTAACCAATATGAGTCTCTTCTTTTGTACGTCTTACAATGGGTCTTTCAATTTTATTCGGTTTCTGAAAGAACCAACTTTTTAGTTTTATTTATTTGTTGAATGGACTTTCAAATCTCAATCAGATTTATCTCTTCTTTAAACTTTTTTATCTCTCTCCTCCAAGTTGTTTTAGATTCATCTTTTCCTGTTTTCCTATTTTCTTATTTCTCTCAAGGTTTTACTTTTTACACCTTTTAGCTGCACCATGAGCCTATTTACCAGTTCTTATTCCATTCTTTAATGTGTGCTGTCCAGGCAAACATCTTGAACATCAGCATTGCATTTGCTGTCTCTCATATTTCTTTTTGTTGTATTTTCATTGTCATTGTGGCTTATGAATTCGTTAATTTTGTCCTTAATTTGCTCTCTGTCTCAAATTTTAGATGTATGTTTTGGGTTTAGCCTGCAACTATTTGTGTAGTTTCTGTGGTATCCTTTCTTATTGATGGTTAGGTTTATTCCATTGTGATCAAATAGAATACATGGGATAATGTCAATTCTGTACTATTTGCTGAAGTTCTTTGTGTGTACTATGACATGATTTACTTTTGAGTATGTTCCATGAGCTGCTGAGAAGAATATGTACGGGACCTCTGTGGGGTGAAAAAGTCTACAGCTCTTTCAGATCCATGTAGGATATGGTGTTACTTAGTCTTTGGCTCTCTTTATAATCCCCACAAATTGTCTCAGATAAAGGCTAGATATTTAAGAAAATTAATAAAATTGACAGATCATTTTCAAGAAAAATTAAAGAATGGGAGAAGAGTCCCTCAGGGACTCTCCAGTCATAATTGCCTGGATAATCCAGAGTATCCAAATAATAAATAACAACTATTTCCAGAAACTAAACTAACTAAAGAATGAACACTTGAGGGAAATGGATGAAGTTTTACATAAACATAAACTGCTCAAACTGAGGCAAGAAGATATAAAAAAACTTAAATAAAGCCATGAAATAAAATGAGATACAAAAAGGAATGGAATATCTTCCAATTTAATAAAGCCAAGATGGATTCTCCATCCAATTTTACAAAACTTTCTAAGAGGGGAAACCATCGATTCTCCTCAAGCTCTTTTGCGAAATTTATGTAGAGAGAGAAATCATAACCCTTCTCCATGAAGCTAATATCATGGTAAAACCAGACAAGTACAATACAAAAATGACATTAGAAGGCAATCTTAAATTTGACCAAAGATGCACAACTCCTAAACAAAATATTAGCTAGCAGAATCCAAAAACAGAATACAAAATCCTATGTGGTTTCAGTACAAACTGTGCTGTCATGCCATGTCCCTGAGGGCAGGGGCATACTCTTCAGGGCCAGAATTGTCTTTCTCATCCTTCAATGTTCATGGATAAGGAGAACCAATATTGTAAACTTTCAATATTGCTAAAGATGTTATAGAAATTCACTGAAAACTCATGAAAATCTAACTATATTCTTTAAGGAAATAGGAAAAGCAATACAAAAATTCTTTTGAAATAGGAAGATCTAGAACAGCAAAAGTAATTGAAGGCAAAAGAAGCAGCAACAGAGGTATCAAAATGCCTGCTTTCAAGCTCTATTACAAGAGCATTATTTAAAAAAATACAAACTTCTAATGCCAAAAACGAGATGCATGATGAATACAATATGGCAGAACACCTTCAAAGAAACCAGAGACATGCAGTCAGCTGATATTTGGCAAAGGTATGAGAGACATACAATGGAAAAAATTAGCATCTTCAATTATTGGAGATGGGGAAAAAGGATCAGCACAGGAATAAAAAATCAAAGCTGACCCTAGCATAATACCAGCACCGATGTCAACTCAAAATGGATTAAGATATCAACATCAAATGTGAATCCTAGTAACTATAATAGAACAGAGTAGCTAAGATATCAGGTCTTCTACGCCTAGGGAGGAACTTCCTGAACAGAGTCTGAGGCACACAACAGATTGGTGAAAGATTGGAAAATGGGACTACATTAAACTAAAAATGTTCTGCACAGCTAAGGTCATGGTCGCGAAACCAGACAGACAGCCAAACAGCAATGCAACAGACAAATATTATAATAGGTTAATGTTTCTCACATGCAGGGGCTACAAGAAACTAATCCCTCCTAAATCCAACAAATCAATCATGAAGTTCACCATGGATCTGAAAACAGACTTCACAGAAGACGAAATAAAAATG